>NW_017731483.1:1042499-1116911 GCF_001890085.2 Hipposideros armiger | reverse complement strand
AAAAAAAAAAACAACTGAGAAGTCCTAGGCCAGGGCTGTAATCAAGAAGCCCAGCTCTTCCCAGAGCCAGTCCATGGGGCCGAGTCCTATGCTGGGATCAGAGTGCCCAAGATCCAGGTACAAGTGGCCGTGCTTTGCAGCACTGTGAGTGGCGTTGTGCTCTCTCCCCTCAGTGACCAGCTGACACCGGAGGCGTTTTTCAGAGTCTGCTTTTTTGTAACTTCTCTTTTTGTTTTGTCTTAGCTGTAGCCCTTCCAGGCCCGCCCGGTCCTCCAGGACAGCCGGGGCTTCCGGGATCCCGAAATCTGGTTAGTATAGTTATCAATGCGTATTCATCCTTCTGCTTTAGATGGGTTTACTTAGCACTTCAGCTGCAGTGTTAGGGGCTGGCACACCTTTTACGTTGGAATTGGGCCTCTGTGACAATAGCATTGGTGCAATTCCACAAACAGAGAGTATTTATTTTTTCTTCGGATGACTTATTAAGTAAAAAGATACAGAATACAAAATCATTTATGATTTAAGTTCCACCCTTTGAATCCTTTGTTGACTAAAGTGTAACCAGAACCAATCATATTACATCAAAAAACATAAGTACGAGAGTGTAAACAGTATCACAGCAGGCCCTGTGCCGGCAATTCAGCTTTCTCTATTCTGCCAAAGGATGTCTCTTGTACACTTGTTACCCTGCAGGTCACTGAAGTGGGGTAGACCCCCAGAGATTATTATGATGCACCGACAACAGGACAAATACCTCACAAGGATGTCAGGAGTCTTAGGGATGTTCTGTGATCTTTGCTGGTTTTTAGTTGGAAAATTTGGCTGCCAAATGAAAGAACAGTCCAGCAGATGATAGAATTTTGATATTTGGTGCCTTTGGGGAGTTTCTAAGCCATTCTGAAGCATGCAGTCATTATCCTCAAGGCTAGGTGAAAATTAATTTTTCGTAATCTTTCTCAGTTGAAATGAAAAGGAAAAGCTCTCTTGGTTGATGTTTCTTTGAGACTTTGTGCTTTTTGATAGATTCCTGCAGCTCGTATGTCTACTCCCCAGGTAGGTCATCATGGCTGTCTAACCTTTGGCAGCTTTCTAGACAGAGAAATTACAGACACTCATTTGCTGTCGTGTATTTAATATTATAACTACCCAGCCAGCCAGAAAGGATTCAAGACCTACGTAGAATTGTTGACTTGCATGCATTTCTTATTCCAAATGAGAACAAAATTGAAACTCTTTAAGGAGCAGAATGAGATAACACATTTAGCAATGTTGGTGCCACTGAGCAACTCACAAACATGGAAGCAGCAAAATCTACCGGGGATTTTGCTCATGCCAGCACCTAAAACAAAGACAACTCTGATTTCAGTTTTTCAATGTCTTTATATTCACAGAATATTATCATCCTGTTTCAATTTATCTATTATAATTTAGAGTTGTGTTCCAAAGTAAATCATGTTTTTGTTTGATGAAAAAGAATGTCCTTTGGTTATTGATGAAGTTATATATCTCTGTCTGGCACAATAAGCCTTTTCATTGACTATGGGGGGATGGCTCAGAGTGGACTTTACAAAGAGGTCAGTTTTTAAATGTGCAATCACTCTCATGGTAACTGCAGTGTTTGGAATTTTCAATATCTGACAGGTTACAGCTTTTAGCAACATGGATGACATGCTGCAGAAAGCGCATTTGGTGATTGAAGGGACGTTCATCTACCTGAGAGACAGCACAGAGTTTTTTATTCGTGTCAGAGATGGTTGGAAAAAATTACAGGTAAGTCTTAAACTTTGTTAAATAAACTGCCTCCAAATACCTTCTAAACATAATAATGTACTCCTGTAAGTGCCATTTTTCTGTTTTGAAAGTAGGCCAGCAGTTTCTAGTTGATGTTTCATTTGCAATGTACTGTTTTTCCTTAAAGCTGGGAGCACTGATCCCCATTCCTGCCGACAGCCCTCCACCCCCTGCGCTATCCAGCAACGTGAGTAGTTTCTCTGGCTACGTTGTTCTCCTTCCTTCATCAGTATTTACTGAGTCCCCTTTGGTATCCAGCACCAAGCTCTCCAAACTCTGGACAGCCAGCTCTGCATGGTTCAGTATCTGGTGGAAACCCAGAAATGACCAAGTGCCAATAGAACGTCCTCACAATACAATAGAGAGAGAACTGGACCCAAAGGCTAGAGATCTGTTCCCATGTCATAGCTGAATCCTCTTGGGCAAGCGGCTTGCCTTCTCTTGGCCTCAGTTTACTCATCTGTGAAATCATGATTGGTGTAAGAAATGTAGAAGCCCCTTTAATATTTGACACTCTGAGACTTCTTTGCTTGATAAGAATATCAACAACTTACATTGTCCACTTTTTAACCCGACAACAACCCTCTAAGGCAGGTACTATCATCCCTATTTTGCAGATGAGGAAACTGACGTCCTGAAAAGGTGACTTTCACTATAAGTGAATGAGTTGGCTATAAAAATCTACTTCCTTGGTTCATTGTTCTTTCTTAAAGACTTGAGAATACCACCTCCTTTTCTAAGGGTCCTTTTTTTCATTCTTGCATGAAACGCTCTCTAGTTAAAAGTGGCCCAAAGGGGCCGGCCAAGTGGCTCAGTTGGTTAAGAGCTTGCTCAAGAATTTGTGCTCTGAGCAACAGCGGTTTGATTCCCGGCCCAAGCTGAGCTGCCGCTGAGCTGCCAACAGATGGCAGGATGGCTCAGCTAAAAAAAAAAGAGTGGCCCAAAGACAATAACAAACTAAATTATCTTCTCCAGAAACATACATTGCACTTGCTCCTCAATGTACTCTGAAGAACAGAATGAATGAAATGAAAATATTCAGAACTGTTTTTTTTCTTTTTTTACTATAACAGCCACATTCGCTTCAGTCTCCACTGGCATCTATTTCAATTGTCAATTATGAGAGGCCCGCAGTAAGTAAAATTCATGCATTACCTGTGCATATGTTGAATGTGTGTCGACTATGTGCTAGGCACACAGTTTCTACCCTCAAGATATATATAGACTACTGAGAGGGGCAAACAAAAAATAAGTAATTACAATACAGTGTGGTAAGTCGTTTGGGTGAGGCAAATACAGGGAACTGGGGGTGCGAGGAAGGTCAAAGACATCTGCCTTCTTTAGTGGAGGTGACCTCTAAACTAAGACCTAAAGAACAGTTGAGAGCAGGAGAGAGCCAGATGGGAAGAAGAGGGTGGGAATTCCAGGCAGGGTGACAGTGGAACAGAGGGAGGTAAAGGGAAGTTGCTATACATTTCTGTAATTCCAAGTATTTCAGTCTGGCTGAAGGAATAGAGTTCAAGGCAGAAGAGAGAAGTTAGTCTGCAGAGGAAGTTAGTCTGCAGAAGGTAAGGGTTACTCATCAAGGACCTTCAAGTCAAGCTAAGGACTTTGACCTTTTCTAGTGAACTATGGGGAGCAATGAAGGATCTTATGCAAGAAAAGGGTATATAAGATTTGCATTTCAGAAATTACCTTGGGTACAGTGCACAAATGGATTGGAGGAGACAGGACCAGGGGCCCAAAGACAAGTTAAGTGGTTACCATACTGTATGAACTAGGATCACAACAAACATGTAAAAAATAGATTGGAGAGAAATTAAGGAGGCAAAAGTGACAAAGGATAATCAATGACACATTTGGTCATTGATTGGATATGGGGTGGTAAAGATGAGGGAGATCAGGAATGGTGCCCAGTTTTCTGCTTGGGTAACTGAGTGGTGATAGTTTCCTTTCCAGGGATCGTTTTGTTGCTGGGATTAGAAACTCTCACTCTCTTTCTTCACTAGCTAAGTGAAGATCTTTTTCAGGGACCTCATGGAACTCAATTACAGGAAGTATAATTTTTGTCCCTGCTGTTAGTCTGCTCCACTATCTCTACAGACCAGCTTCTGCAAGGGTCTTTCTTCCTGCCCCCACTCCCCTCAACCCCACCCCCAACACACAGACGTAGGTTATATCTACAAAGCTAGCACACAGCTTTGGGTTGCTGTGGCACTGATCCTGGCCCCAGCTCTGTGTAATCTTATAGCTACAGAGCCCAGGACTACCTGACCCAATTCAGAGTCTTGAGAGAGAGAGAGTATACGAGTATGTGGGTCATCTTGGGTCATGAGAGAGAGAGTATATGAGTATATGGGTCATCTTGGGTCAATCACCCACTACCAAACAAAGCAAAAGTAGCCAAGAGAATGAGGTTGCATGGCCTAAGGCCACTCTTTTTTAGCAAGTATTGTGGGGGCAGTTTCAAAGAACAAGGCATGGTCATGGCAAACACCAGAAGCATGTTTCCTATAGTGCTGCCATTCACCATGTGGGATCTCATATGGGCATAGTGATTCTGAGGTACATGTAGGATACCTGAGTGTCCGCTACCAGGAGGGAATAGGATATGGAAGTCTGAAACCTTGCAGTGGGTCTGGTTTGGAAATACAGACTTAGAGTCTTCAGCTGAGCCATGGTAATGATGACAGGGGTGGTAGGATTCCCGAAAGAGAATCTCTACAGTGAGAAGAGATTGAAGTATAAGGAGCAAAACCAAAAAGGCACTGAGGGAATAAGTATGACAAAGAAACTGAGAAGCCATAGCCAGAGAGGAAGAAAGAATGCCAAGCAAAGTAGAAGCCAACAGTGTCAAATGCTGCCAAGAGGTCCAGCAAAAGAACTAAAAGGTGTCCTTCAAATTTAGAAATCAGAGAAAAGCATTCCTATTGCATGGAGAGACACCAACAAGATGCTGGTTGGTCAAGGAGTAAATGGTAGGTGAGATGAGAAAAGAGAAGTAAGTGTAGGGAACTCTTCAAAAAGCTTAGCTATAAAGGGGAGAAGTTTAAGCAATAGCTAAAGGATTTTTAAAATACTATTTTATAAATTCTAAAGTAATACATTTTCATTGTAGAAAGTTTGGACAATCAATAAAAAGATTGGTAAAGAAAACAGAAAATCACGTGTAATTTTACCAAAACTACAACTATCCACAAAATCACCATTTTAACATTTTGATTGTTGTAACATTATTGTCTTCATAAAAAAATGATAGATATTTGGGAGATTTCTGGTCAAGATGGCAGAGTAGGTAAATGCTATGCTCACCTCCTCTCAGTACCACATCAATTACAACTAAACCACAGAACAGCCATTATTGAGAATTGCCTGAAGTCTAGCTGAACTGAAGCCCTACAACTATGGACATACAGAAAAGAGGCCACCTCGAGACTGGTAGGAGGGTCAGAGACACAGAATGGGCTGGTCCCACACCTGTGTGTGATCATTAAAAATTGGGAGGGATATTTTGGCTGCAGGTGTCCCCCTGAGAAGCAAGGGGTCCCAACCCCTCCCCAGCCCAGGGTTTCAGTGTAGAGGCGAGAAGTCCCCATAATGTCTATCTGTGAAAACCAGAAGAGATTGTAGCTGAGTACACCTGGCTGCACTCCCAGGTGCTCCTCTTATGGGGCCCACACATGGACTTACTTGCTTACAGACTCACTCACTCTGAGCTCCAGGGTTGAGGAAGCAGCTCATAAGGCACCAGGGTCATAAGGGGAGGAACAGAGTTTTCTGTCTTTAGGGTGAGGGCTGGAGGGGCAGCTTTCACCCGGATAGAGGTGCTGATGGGAGCCATTGTTTCTTCGTTGAACCTTCCCACCTCCCTAAGTGCAGATGTAGGCAGACACCATATCTGAGTCTCCATCAAACTGGCCATCACCTGTTGTCTGCCCCACCCTAGTGATTCCCTGAGACCATGCCCCACCCAACTTTTGGGCACACCCAAGCTGCTTCCAGTGGCTTTTCCCTATAAGTGGCCTGTCTTGGCTCATGCTGCAGACTTTCCTAAAATCTCTCAAAGGTTCACAAAACCCAAACAAGCAGCATTTGGCTTTGGTATGTTCTGTACCACTGGCTGAGCAGCCCTAAGCCTGGCACTAGTGACAGCCAGTCTTGATTCATAGCTTGGCCTCATAAGGCACCTCCAAGCACAGTGCGGGTCACAGCCATCTCTGGATTGCTTTGTGGCTCATGCCAGGTGGCCCCCAGCAGGGCACAGACTAAGGCTGAACTTGACCTGCAGCAGGTCCCCTCCCAGGAGGCCCTAGAGCTGGCAGGCCCAGTGGCCAGCTTTGGACTGGGCCAAAGCGTCACCCAGCCACCTCCAAGGACAACACACCCAAAGGGCAGACTAGGCAGGCACAAGAGTCCTGCTAAAGCTAACCTTGTTCTGTAGAGTCAGCCCCTGCCCAGAAGCTTCTCCACTGTAGTCACAGCCAATCCTCACAACAAATCACCCTCAGGGTGAAACCCTCCCATTGAAGTGCAAACAGCAATCACATCTCAACTACAACAGGAGGGCACACACAACCCACACAAGGGACACACCTGGAGCACCTGGCTCTTGTGACCAGGGAGACTGCACCATTGGGTCCACAAGACACCTACTACATAAGGCCACTCTACTAAGACCAGGAGGCATAACAGCCCTACATAGAAACAAACACAGGGAGGCAGCCAAAATGCAGAGACAAAGAAACATTTCCCAAATAAAAGAACAGAACAGAACTTCAGAAAAAGAACTAAACAAAATGGAGCCAAGCAATCTACCAGATGCAGAGTTCCAAACACTGATTATAAGGATGTTCAATGATTTCAGGGAGAACTTCAACAAAGAAATAGGAAACATAAAAATGGAGGTAGAAAACATAAAAAAAGAATCAGTCAGAAATTAAGACTACAATAACTGAAATGAAGAATACATTAGAAGGAATCAATAGTAGATTAGATGAAGCAAAGACAGATGAAATCAATGATTTAGAAGATAAAGTAGCAGAAAACACCCAATCAGAACAGCAAAAAGAAAAAAAAATATCCAAAAAATGAGGAAAGTTTAAGGGGCCTCTGGGACAAGATCAAGTGTACATCATAAGAGTACCAGAAGAAGAGAGAGAGCGAGGAATTGAGACCCTATTTGAAGAAATAATGATGGAAAACGTTCCTAACCCTGCAAAGGAAATAACACAGAAGCCCAGGAAGTGCAGAGTCCCGAACAAGATGGACCCAAACAGGCCCACACCAAGATACATCATAATTAAAATGACAAAGGTTAAAGACAAAGAGAGAATCTAAAAGCGGCAAGAGAAAGGCAACTTACAAGGGAGACCTCATAAAATTGTCAGCTGATTTCTCAATGGAAACTTTGCGAGCCAGAAGGGATTGGTATAAAATATTCAATGTGATGAAAAGCAAGGGCCTACAACCAAGGTTACTCTACCCAACAAGGCTACCATTTAGAATCAAAAGACAGATAAAGTCTTGCTAGGGAGACCGCATCATGGATGGTGTAGAGGCTTGATCACTCCACTGTACACCTGAAGCTGATGTTGGATAATATTGTATGTCAACTATAAGTGAATATATATATATATGTATATATATATATANTATATATATATATATATATATATATATATATATATATACATATATATATACACACACATATAGTCATGGGACGTGGAGTATAGTGTGGGAGTGGAGTCAAGGGAATTGTAATAGATATTTATGATATTGGGGGGAAGTGGGGCTGCAGATTGGGGTTGTCACCTCGAGGGGTAAAAAGCATAACTATTACACTGTGTTGTACAGATGAAACTAATTCTAAAAAATGTGTATTTCACAATAAAAAATAATTTTTAAAAAAAGACAGATAAAGAGCTTCCCAGACAAGAAAAAGCTAAAGAAGTTCCTCACCACCAAACCAGTATTCCAAGGAATGTTAGAGGGACTTCTTTAAGACAAAATAAAAAATAAAAACATAAAAAATATGAGTAATAAAATGGCAATAACTACATATGTATCAACACTTACTTTAAATGTAAATGTATGAAATGCTCCAATCAAAAGATAGGGTGGCTGAATGAATAAGAAAACAAGACCCTTACATATGCTGCCTACAAGAGACTCACTTCAAGGGCCGGCCAAGTGGCTCAGTTGGTTAAGAAGCTCGCTCAAGAGTTTGAGCTCTGAGCAACAGCGGTTCGAGTCAGCCCGAGCTGAGCAGCCACTAAGCTGCCAACAGGTGGCAGGATGGCTCAGCTAAAAAAAAAAAAAAAAAAAAGAGACTCACTTCAGATCAAAAGACTCACACAGACTGAAAGTAAAGAGATGAGGAAAAAATATTTCATGAAATGGAAACAAGCAAACTAAAAAAGGTTGTGGTAGCAATACTTATACCAGACAAAAAAGACTTTAAAACAAAGGCTATAACATAACAGGAGACAAAGAAGGACCCAGTAATCTCACTTTTGGGTATTTATCTGAAGAAACCCAAAATGCCACTTTAAGTGGATGCATGCATACATATGTTTGTTGCAACTTTGTTTTCAATGGCCAAAATATGGAGGCAGCCTGGGTGTGTGTCGATGGATGAATGGATAAAGAGTATATGGTACATATATACAATGGAATATTGCTCGGCCATGGAAGAGAACAGGCTCTTGCCACCTATGGCAGCATGGATGGACCTGGAGAGTATTCTGCTGAGTGGAGTGTCAGAGAAAGACAGATGCAATGTGATTTTGCTTATATGTGGAAGCTAAAGAACAAAATAAACAAAGAAATAAAACAGAAACAAACTCATAGATTCAGAGAACATTTTGATGGTTGCCAGATGGGAGGGGGGGTTTGGAATAGGTGAAAAAGGGGAAGGGATTAAGAAGTACTAATTGGTTATTACACAGTAGTCATGGGGATATAGGGCATAGCATAAAGAATGTAGGCAATAATATTGTAATAAATATGTGTAGTGTCAGATGGGTCCTAGATTTATTGGGGGGTGATAGATGAGAGGGGTTTGGGGGACAGGGTGAAAAAGGTGATGGCGTTAAGAAGTACAAATTGGTAGTTACAAAATAGGCTTGGGGATATAAAGAAAGCATAGGCAATATAGTCAATGATATGGCAATAAACATGCATAGTGCCAGGTGGGTACTAGACTAGTCAGGGGGATCACTTCTTAAATTATATAAATGTCTAACCACTGTGCTGTACACCTGAAATTAATATAAAATAATATTGAATGTCAACTGTAATTGAAAAATTTAAAAAGGAGGAAAAAGGTAAAGGGGAATAAGAGGTTCAAATTTCCAGGTATAAAACAAGTAAATCATGGGGATATAACATGCAGCATGGGGAATATAGTCAATAATATTGTGATAGCATAGTATGGTGTCAGGTGATTGCTGGGCTTATCATGGTGATCACTTTTTTAGGTATATAAATGTTGAATAACTATGGTGTACACCTGAAACTAATATAATATTGTATGTTAGCTATATTTTAATAAATTATTTTTAAAAGAGTATCAGTTACCCTTATCACAACAAAATCAAAAAAAAAAAGATAGATATTCATTATAAAAATGTTCTAGCAATTAGAGGAATACAACATGAGGACACAAAAGCTCCCAATCCACCATTCACAAATAGCCATCATTCTAGGCATTTCTCTGTGTATCTCTTTAAAGAAGGAGAGATGGAGATGGGTGGGATTAGGAACATGGTGGGAAGCCCTGCACTCACCACTACACCTACGCCTGTCCTAGGCGTCCCCTAACCTAGGGGAGCCATCCTCTGTGACTGCCTTTTGGTGTAGGAACATACGGCCTACATTGGATGATGAGACCGTAGGGCCTCTTCCCGTGGGTGTTGTAGTCCCCAGATACACAAGAGGGAGAAAGATGAGGGTGAGACCAGTAACCAGGTAGCATGGGCATTAGGCAGCAGAGTCTGGATGTGGGGCTAGGAGTCTGGTGACCTGGAAGTATTCATGGTGAGTAAGCAGGGTGCTGAAGCCCCCTCCCTATCCTAAGGGCTGGGAATGTAGGAGCATAAAATGCTACTACTGGGAGGGCTGCAGGGGAGGCCTCATGCCAGTGTGGAGTGGGGCTGGGGTGGGGGTGCTGGACCGCTGTCTAGCATGGTGATAAAGGCAGAAGCAGGGATGAATACAAAGAAAGAAATTGGGGAAGTAGCAGGCTTGGAGCCTGTCCTCTCTGAAATGGAGAAGGAGCAGGGTGGTGAAATGGAGAGAAATATCCAAAGAAGTGCCAGGACTGCATGGGTCAGTCTGGGCATCGTAGTTCATGGCCAGCTATGGACAACTGGCTGCACACTTGATAAGTAGAAGAATGTCAGCATGCTGACACTTGGTGCTGGGGACAGTGAGACCTGAGTGGCAACACAGAAATGAGGAGACAAGCACCGAACACCTCCTGCCTCACCACATGGAGCTCATTTCATGTCCACTGGTTTCAGATACTTTAAAATATTTTTATTTTCTGGACAGTTGAGCCCAGGTCCTGCACCAGCCCTCCCCAGCCCTATGCTGGTGAGATAAATGTTGCTCCTGAGATGAGATCACGGAGGGAGGTGACTATTCCTTGATTGTGGATGTATTCCAGAGGGTACAGCACAAAGGGCTGGGAGAGAAGGCTGGATTTTGGGGAGCAAAAGTGTGGGAGAAAACAGACTATGGAATGGCTTTTATTTGGGCTGCTGACCAAGGTGGCAGGGATGTGAGGCTAGAATTACTGTATGGCCCCATATTTCCAAAAGGGTCTCTCCCTGCAGTCTTAGTAATAAGTGTCATGACCACCTTTCAATGCCTTTTCCCTTTTGGCCCCTTAGAGTCAGCCCTAGGCCTACTCGGGAGGTAGAGGAAAGGTCAGGAGGCAGATAGCTTAGTATAGCTCTGGGATCCAGGACCAAAGCCAGCTTAAATCCCTCCTAGAAAAGGAACTAGACCCAGAAGTCTCCCACAACTGGTGGGCAGGCTGGATTCTCTGAAGTGCGTTATTCTGTTTTGTTTTTCTCACATATGGAAGAATTTTCCACCATTTAGAGCTGTTCAGAGAGCTGACATAGGGTGCTTTGGGAGAACCTGAGCTCTCTTTCACTGGAGATAGTCAAGCTGGGACTGGAACTCCAAGGGCAGGTCAAAGTCGAGTAAGACGACCTCTGGCATGCCTTCCATTCCAAGACGTCTGGCATCGCATTAGGAACATGAGATGCTTATAGGGCTTGGGCCTTGTCGTTATCTGCAGACTTTTCTCTTACTTTTTTTCAGCTGCACTTGATCGCTCTGAACACGCCATTTCCTGGAGACATTCGAGCTGATTTTCAGTGCTTCCAGCAGGCCAGAGCTGCAGGACTGTTGTCCACCTATCGGGCATTCTTATCTTCCCATTTGCAAGATCTCTCCACAGTTGTGAGGAAAGCAGAGAGATATAGCCTTCCCATAGTGAATCTCAAGGTAAAAATATTGTTCTCATTGCCTCCTGGCTACGCTGGTCTCCGCAGGGACTGGAGGCGGTTGCCAATTCCTGACGTCATCAGAAGGGTGCTGGTTCAAGGCCCAGCCTGTCCTCGATTGGCTGTGTGACTGGATGGAACACTTTCCTTCTATGTTCCTCAGTTTCCTAATATTTACAGTAGCCCTGCCTGCTTGGATGGTATGACTCACAAAACGACTGAAGGAATAATAACCTCTTTCACTTACATAGCTTTTTTAATGTTTACAAAGTGCTTTATCCCTATTATCTTAATAGACACTTCCAATAAAAATGGGAGTTATTCTTTTTCCAGTTTGTCAGATGAGGACATTGAGACTCAGAAGGAGAAAGGAGTTTGCTCAAAGTCACTATAAACTAGATTTAGTTTCCTTGACCCCCACATAGGTCTGGGGCTCTTGGTTCTGCTGAAAGATGCCTTGTGTAAGGCATCAACTGCGTGTCACCAGAGAACACCTGGTGAGCACTGGTCCCAGAGCAGAGCCACTTTGTCCAACACCCTGGTTTGGGGCCCTCAGCACATCTAAGCTGCCAAAGGCTGGTAGATATTTTTCTGCCCCCATTTGCTGGTAAGGCAGGGCCTCAGAGAATCCCTCAATGGTATAATTATACCATGGAAGTAGCCAATTTCTTTAAGGCTACAGAGGGACAGCTGTCTTACTGCTCACACATATCCTGGATCCCAAAGGTACTTGGAGACCCTCTGGTCCCTAGGACCCTAGTACTCCAATTTGGAACCTTGAGGCTAGCATCTTCCATCCTGACTCTACACCCAGCACTTTCCATCTCCTATCCCAAGGTTCTGTTCTACCACATTCACCTACTCAAACTATTTGTATTCTTGGAATGCAAATAACTGAAGGAAACAGGGCGCCTTCAGAAAAAGGAGTAAGAGATTCATCTCCCTGTCACACATAACATGGATTGACACAGATTTGAAGCGCAACATATACATATAGAGATTGAAAAACAACGATAATCAAATAAAGGCCTAAAACGTACTTTTGATGGGAGGAGCCTTTGTACACATATCATGAGAGAAATTACCTCAAGAAATAAGTCAGTAAAAAACAAAAGGGTTCAAGAATGGATTACAAAATCAAACCACAAACATTTCCTGAGGGCCCACTCTGCCCAGACTCTGGAATTGGAATTGGTGGCTTCAGTGTGAGGTGACATCGGGGCCTTAAAGAATGAGTAAATAGCTAGTCTGTTTGCAGGCTGATGGTATAATGATCCTAATGTGTCTCCATAGGGCCAAGTACTTTTCAATAATTGGGACTCAATTTTTTCCGGCTATGGAGGTCAGTTCAGTACACATGTTCCAATCTACTCCTTTGATGGCCGAGACGTGATGACAGATCCTTCTTGGTAAGTAGGGGTGGAAACCTCAAAGTATATAGTATGATAGACAGCTGTAGGAGACATTCTAATCATGGGATGCTTTTGTGAGCTGCCCTCTGGGCTGTTGCCAGCACAAAGCCTCAGGGAGGCAGCTGAAAGCCATGGAGAGAGGCCTGGCCTTGGAACCAGGAGACCTGAGTTCAGTACCTGAATATGGTTCCTTTGGCAAAGCACTTCCGCTCTCTGAGCCTCAGCTGCCTCACCTGTCAAATGGGCAAGATGCTATCTATACCATAGCATTGTTGTAAGAATAAAATGGTAAGTATGAGAACGTCTAGCATGCTGTAGGCACTTAATAAGTGGTAAGTAATACTATTCTTGGTGATCCTTTAACCCTATGCTATGAGCTGCACTCAAATTCTTTGAAAACTATGTACGCCAGTTCTACATACATAGAACAACTCAGCAAACCTTTGCTCAGTGTCTACTCCATGCCAGGCCTGAAAGGCATAATAATGATAAACCCACACTGCCCCTGCCCTTACAAGGGCTCACAGCCTACAGGGAAAGAGTGACACAGACTAGATATGATTCTAGAGAGAACATGGTCATTGTAAAATAGAGAAGCAGATAAGATGATAGGAGCACAGAGGAAATATTCATCATGACTTGAGGGTGGGAATCAAGAGGGCTTCCTGTAAGAGGAAGCATTTCATGGACTTTGAAAGATGAGAGGGAATCAGCCTGAAAATGAAAGAGAGACTGCTCCAGACTAAGGACCTTCATGAGCAAAGTTTCAGATTCACAAAAGCAGAGAGTATGACTTGAAAACAAGTACGAGCCGAGTATGGTTGGAATATAATGTGTTCAGCTAGCTAGAAAGAGCAGTGAAGATAGAGAGGTCATTTGGGGTCAGATCATGGAGGGTTCAGGAGTTTGACTTGACTCACTAGACTTCTGCCAATTTGTTTACTGAGCTATGCCACGAATAAGAAAAAGTAACATGACACAATTACTTTTTAGGCCCCAGAAGGTCGTTTGGCACGGCTCCAGCAGCCATGGCGTGCGTCTTGTGGATAAGTACTGTGAAGCATGGCGAACCGCCGACCAGGCAGTCATGGGATTGGCCTCCCCACTGAGCACGGGGAAGATTCTGGACCAGAAAGCATATAGCTGCGCTAGTAGGCTAATTGTTCTCTGTATTGAAAACAGCTTCATGACAGACGCTAGGAAGTAATGACCTTCCCATGATCCTTAAGAGCCTTCCAATTTTTCTGACGTGAAGAGTTGACACTGAAATCTAAAATGTTTAAATGTTGTAAATATTAGGTGTTTTTTTTTTTGATGACACATTCGTCACAACAGCAACCAAAGAAAACATACCTCAATACACTCAAAACTGAAGACATAAAGGACTCAGATCAAAGATAAAAATCTGATCCCTGTATCGGTGCTAGATTCTGCAGGAAACCCCATGCAGTGTGAACATGTCCCATCATGGTTTAGAGCAAGTTGAAAACAAAGGCCTTGGCATTCTGCCCACTGCATCCTTCAGAAAGTAATTTCCTCCTTGTAACCATTGTTGTTGAGTGTAAGATGTCCTTCATGTTTTCTTACAAAGTCAGTGTTTAGAAACGTTACCCCTTTCTAAGTTATATGCAGACCAAATGCTTTATTCTTTAATATACACCCATCATTTGCAACTGCTGTTCATACAGAGATACAGAACTGCTCAAATGATCCTACTTGTAGTTTCTGAAATTATCAGACTTTAATGTTTTTTTCCCTAAAATATTATTGCCATCATGCTTTGGGAGTTTTATATTTTTGCTACAATCATATTTTAGGATGGCATCTGTTTATGTCGCTCTGACTTGCTGGAAAAATGTAAACTCCAAATTATCTGAAACTAGAAAAGAAATAGTGCATAATCACTACCTTTCCCTGGTGGCCCTTCCACTCCCCCATTCCCCCCCACCCTAATTTTATGACTTCCATTTGGCAACTCTTGAATTATAAACTGCCATTGAACAAACAGGTTCATGGGGATGAATTTTCTGACACCTATATCTTTATGCTGTATACTTTGATTTTTTTTCCATGTAAGTGAACATAAAAACATCTTTTCCAGGCGCATTCTTCTGTTTGACTTTTTCCCCTAGTTCGGTTATTCTCCACCACTGATGTGGAAGTGACCCCAGGGTGGGTTTGCTAATCGTGTCACTGCCACTTGTGTATTTCGGGGAATGATCAGAGAACAGAATGCTCATCTGCGCCTGCATGTTGTCTCCTACTCTGTTGGGGCTGCATGGAGTGAGCAGAAAAACCCCAGTATGGGAAAGAGAATGAACTATGACTGTCTCAATGCATGACTTCGGATAAGTCTGCCTTTTTCTCTCAAAAAAGGTTGGGATAAAATAAGCATAATATCAGCTGCCAGCTAGTAAACATCAGACTTATTATGAGCCCCATTTACCTTTGCTCATAACCTTGCAAGGTAGGTATTTCTATCTCCACTTTACAAATGAAGAACAAAAGTTGAGGCTCAGAAAGTCACTCGTTCCAGGTCACACAGCTGGTGAGGGATGGGGCTGGTTTGAGACTCAGGATCCAGTGCTCAGGATCTTTTCAAGGAATCACTGTGCACGGTTGCCTATCCCCTCCCACCCAGCTTAGCGTCTGTGACTCCCTGCCTCTCGGCTATACCCTGCAGGAGAAACAGGATCACCGGGCAAGTGGCGTGCTGGGATATTTCCTTCCATTCAGGTGCGCTGGCTCAGAAACTCAGCAAAGTGAAGCCACTTGAATAGTCCTTGAGATAGGAAGGAAACTGAGGACCAAAAAAAAAAAAAAGGCAGACATCCCAGAACCTCCACTTAGGGACTTCCTAAATGGAGAAGTGGTAAGAATTTCTCTAATGAATCATGGAATGAAGACAGTTACAGGTTGGAAAGCCCCAGAGGTGGATCATTGAGGACCAGTGAGTGACGGGTGGGTTGGGGAGTGCCTGGCATGGACAGGGATTGAGGGAGAGGGGCAGTGCAAGGCTCTTGAGGTCATGAAGTAAAGACACCATCCGTTTTGGCCAGAGCCCAGCATGACTGTGGGTCACGGAGGGGCAGGGTGGGATTGGGGTTCAAGGAGAGCCAAAAGGAGAGACCCCTTTTGCTAGCCCCAGGAAGGGGTGTTGAGGTTCATGTCCTGACTTCTCAGTCCTCTGTGCACTGAAGGACGGTATAACCAACTGGCCCTCCCAGAAGAGGCCCTGAATCAACCAAAGCCCCATTCAGACTCTGAGAATGACAGTTAAAATCCTGGGCCTGGCATTCAGGACCCTTCACTGAACGTCAGCTTTCCTGTCACTTGCTGAGCCACAGAGGCCCCTCTGCCAGGCTACTGTGCATGCCCTGCACTATCTTGGGAAAGCCTTAACCAGTCTAGGTCCATGTAGCCTGGCCTTTTGCTAATAGCCAGGGCAGACTCTGCTTCATCTGTGACATCCCCCATTTCCCTGAACCTGCCTATCTTTTGTCATGCTTTCTCCTCTGAACACCTGGTATATTTAACACCTGGATCTTGTCCCACAATTGAAACACAAGAGCTGAAAGGTCTCCAAGCCCTCACCCTACTCCTGAATGTACCTCCAGGCCGGGAAGCAGACAAACGCCCTCAGACATAATAAGGGAGGAAGATATGCCACAAGTTCATCGTCACAGTGTGAGAGGTCTTTGGGTACTTGCTGAGTCCAAGGTCTGAAGCCTGCAGCATCCAAGGTCTTCTATCCAAAAGCAGAGCCAGGAGGACAGAAGCGGCTGTCCCATATCAACCCGTATCAAGGTCAGGCCCCATGAGGAGGCAGACTTTGAAGGGCACAGAAGAACAAAGGGACTGTGGAGAGATGGGGGTGGGGGAGACAATCCTCTCTGCCAAACTGTTCTTCTGCCAGAAGAACAAAGGGACTGTGGAGAGACGGGGGCAATCCTCTCTGCCAACCTGGATGTGGCCACATGGTGGTGCCTGAAGAAAGTCACAAGAGCCATCCTCATTTCCTGCACCCTTTGGACTTCATGTGGCTTGCACTATGCTACTTGAACCTGCAGGGAGTGCACATAGGAGACAGTGTGGAATTCAGGAAACTGTCAGCAATGCAGTACAGCTGCATATTAGTCAGTAAGGGAAACACAAATCAAATTCATAAACAACAACAGCAAAAAAGAATGTGTTGACTCATTAAACCAAGTAGGAGGGCAGAGGATACAACAGACTCACTTTGTGTGTTTTCTTTCTCTCTGTCTGTCTTACTTCTGCTGTTCTCTGTATATGACTTCTTCCCTCCAAGCAAGGACAAGATTCCTTCATGTGGCAGGGATTGTTCACAGACAGCTCCAGGCTTACGTTACTCCACTGCCCCAGAGAGTGGCCACAGAGGAAAGAGACTTCCTCTCCCTTCTGGGATTATATTAATTCTTGGGAAGAACTCTGATTCATCCCACATGTGTGCCTATGACAGTGATTGGCCGCCCCACCCAAGATGTGTGCAGAAGAAATAATTCCTCCACCCAAAATAGTAGGAGGTTGGCAGTAGCCAACAGGGGCTCAGGGAAATGAGAAGACCAAAATGAGAAAAAAGAAAAAAACAAAAACAAACAGAAAAGAGTTGCAGCACACAGCAGCAGGAAAGGACTGAGTGTGGGGGATCGTGGTGAAATGATAGAGGGGAGGTCATGCTGGCCTTGAATTCTAGGATAAGGTGTTTGGACTTTATCCTGCAACTGGTGGGTGGGCCACCAAGGAAGATTTTAAAGGAGGAGAGATGGGATCAGACAGTCTGTTACCCACATGACTATGTCAGCAGAGACTGGAGGCAAAGAGACACTGGGAACTGCTCAGGCAATGCTCATGGTGACCTATGCAATCGCTAACAGCACTCAAAAGAGCTATCAATTCTTTTCAATACAGACGCTCACATTTATAAATATCAACAAATATTTCATCTGGCAAATCTCCTCAGACATCTCAGGAGATTAAGCAGTCTCAAAAGGGGAACCAGCAGATCAATCAGAGCAAATGGCTTTTATTAAAAAGAATTATTACAGAAAACAGGAGCTTACTTTTCAAAAATTCAAATTTGTATTTCAGTGAAATGTCAGAGGTTAAAAGAAACATGACATGGAATGCTAGGAGAACAAGAAACAGCCCTTGGAAATAAAATACATGATTGTATGAACCGCAAAATAAAATAGAATGGCAGCATATAGATACTGTTGAAAACTGATTTAGTGAATTATCAGGTAAACTCATAAGAATTAATATGGTCCTCTCAGAATACACACAAAAAGATTCATGAGATTAAAAAAAAAGAAAAAGGGTGGGGGGTAACAGTTAGCTCATTCGGTTAGAGTGTGGTGCTGAAAACACCAAAGTTGCTGGTTCGATCCCCGCATGAGCCACTGTGAGCTGCGCCCTCCCTAAAAGAGTCAACCATGCCATTGTAGCATGAAAGCAATGTGTAACCAATGACCATGGCTGTTCCCCAATAAATTTTTTTTTAAAAGGGTGATAGATATAATGTTCCAATATTTATATAACTAGTCACAGAATAAGAAAGAAGAATGGATAGGAGTGAAGTATCAATTAACAAATAGTGAAAGAAAATTTCCTGAGCCAAAAGAATTTTATCTATGGATTGAAGTAGTTCACTGAATCCTGGGCTGAATTTTTGCCAAAAAATTCACCCAAAGACATATCTGGTAAAATTTCTGAATTTCAAGGATAATGTAAAAATCCTATAAACTTTCATACAGAAAGAGATTCAGACTGGCATTGGAGTTCTCATCTGCAATATTAAAAATTAGAAGACAATGGAACAATGTGTAAATAATCCTGTGGATTAAGAATTATTAAAATTTTATAGCCAGCTAAACTGAGAACAAAAGAGAGGCACCGTCTGAAATGTCAACACTGAAAATTATAACATCAGGTACCCTTTCTAAGAAACAAACTTTGTGGAACAATTATAACCAAATAAAAGTGAACAGATAATTAAGATCTTATAAAGTAGAGGGTGTTGTACTAGAAATATACTACAAATCTCATGAGAAACAAAAGATAATTTATAGATATGTTTAATCACTATTTCCCAATGTGTAATATGTGTACCACACATGGATTGAGGTGATTTTTTTTAATAGTTATATACAGGGGGTGCCAAAAAAATGTATACAAGCTTTAAGAAAGGAAAAACTATTAAAATTGTAAAACTCAATATGTACTGATAACAAAAGATGAATACAAGTCATGCTTGACTTCTGCAATCACAAGAGGTGCTCAAAGTGGTTACCACCAGCATCCAGACACTTTTGATTACAGTGAACAACTGCTTGAGCAACGTTGACCAAAGTGTCTACCTGTATACATTTTTTTGGCACCCCCAGTATTTATTTTCATATGTACTAGAAAAACACCAAATCTATAACTTCACATTTATTTTTGTTCAACATGAAGCTTGACACGAGTATTCAAGTTTTAAAAAGTGTGTTGGTTTAAAGAAAAATATTAGGTAACTCATTGTTCAAATGGCATATTGTTAAGATAGTAGGAAAATGAATGAATTTGGGGAAACATTTGACTAAATAATTATTGATAATGTGATTGTAAAATACGTTCCAGACTTTACCAACTTGTGATGATAAAATAAGTTTATGTTTCTTTTAAAACCTAAATTACAAGTTTGATCTCCTAGGTGTGGAATTAGCACGAAGTCCAGTCCTTTTCTTCCTCAAATATTCTTCAATAATTCTACCTTCACATATTCTAGGGTTGCTTGTATTTTTCCCAGGAATCAGTTGTACTCATTTAACGCACATACAATAAAAATGTACTCACCCCTCCTTATTTGACAACCAAAGTGACATCCAGTTGTCACATCCAACTGCTGGAAGCTGAGGGTCTCTGGATGATGGACATTCCATTCCATCAGGTCCTGATGCTGGGCCATCAATTATTTATTGAGCATATAGGGACACCAAAAAAAAAAAAAAGACAAAGAAACTGCCCTCAAGGGTCTTATATTCCAGTGGAAGGGGAGACAGATAATAAGCATACAAACAAATAAATAGATAAGATGAATTCAGATATTGAAAATAGCTTAAAGAAGACAAAGTAAGGTAATTGGGTTTGATTAGGGAAGGGGGATGCTGAAATACCCTTCTGAAAAGATGACATTTGGGTTGAGATGTTTGAAACCAGTGTATGGAGATGTCTTGATTAAGGTATAAATATAAAACCATTTGGTTTCTTACAAATGCTATCCCCGACTATGCTATATTTATAGCACAGTCTCTTAGAACATAGACCCTTATCATCCTGTGGGGAAGTATATTAGTTAAGATTCATCCAAAAGATAAAAAAAAAACACTTTAAGTATTTGAAACAGAGGGTATTTGATGCAGGCTATTGGTTACACAAGTGATGGATACACCCAGAAATTCAACAAAGCACAGTAAGACTCTCCAGATATTATCAAAAGAGGGGAAAATGAAAGAGGATGTGTTATCAGAGCCCAGAGGCTAGGATCAAACAGCAAAAGTTAGACTGTGCTGGGCCTGGAGTCATAAGGGAGGAATAGCCCACAGATAGAAGCTGCACTGGAGGCAGAGGGGATAGAAGAAAAATGCCTTGATCTGTTCCTGTCTCCTGCTTTCCAACTCCTCACCTTCCAAAGGTAGCTGGAAGTCAGCTGACCCAGCAGCTTGGGCAGCACTACCTGCAGAGATCAGGTCCCCACCCCACAATTTGGGACAGAATCGGGAAAGGGGGAGAAAGGCACCTTGAGGGCAAACAGACACGTGAAAATTCTGTGACTTCCTGGTTACTGAAAATCCGGCCTACTTTTAGACTTCAGTTTCAAACTCTGTTTAAATCTCTTCTCCCTTTCCCCTATCCTCACACATAGCAATCTTGAGTTGGGATCCCGACTGTTTAAGATGAAGATGGGAAAGGAGTTGAATGGCTCTGAGAGGGCCGTCCCTTCTTCTTCCTTCTTCACAGCCTAGCTCATCCGGCGTTTTGGGGTGGACAGAGGGTGAGGAAACTGGACAAGAGTTTCTTGGTTCACCTGGCCGCAGCTGTCATCCTTTTTACGCTGGCTGTTACTGCGTCTCTGGCTAACAGTGGCCACTGACACCTTCTCTGTGGCAGGCATTCAAATGCTGGTGAGTCATCTGGAGGGCGTGTGGGGGCCAAGCTTGATCACCTTCTGTAATGTCCACTTAGCCCAACTAGAAATTCTATTCTTGCAAGAGCAACAGGAGGAATATAGGTGGCTCCCCTTCTGCCCTTATTCCCATCTTGAAACAAGGCCGATCTTCTGCCTTATTTAGATAAGTCCAATGCAAATTAGGAAAATGATTTCCCTGTCCCTCAGGAGCCCCCTCTCTATGGCTGACTTCAATATTTGACTTAGGGGGAGAGTCACCTCTCATCACAAACACTGCACTTCCCACAAGGCAATTGACCCTGACTCTTTCCCTGCTTCCCAGTCACCTCCTGAAGACCAGGAAGGAGAGGTAGGGGACAGCTGGTGAGAACATTCTGACACTTTTTAGTAAGCCCCTGGCAGAGGACCCTGGTACCATGGTAGGGCAGCTCTCTTGCGAAGATGGCGTGCTTAGAGCCTCTTTGTTCTCGTTTCTGGGCTTTTGCTGGAATTTCCAGACATCAGGTAGAATCCCACTGAACATCCTGTGAACTGTGAACAATGGAAATCAGGCAGGCTTGCCAAGATCTGGCGGAAGAGCGTCCCAAGAATGAGGAACAGCAAATGTAAAGGCCTCGAGATGCAAACTCCAGCGTGTCAAGGTGCAGAAAGGAGCTGGTAGGAGCTGAAGCAAGAGTAAATGGGGAGAGTGGGCTGGCCGAGTGGCACGTTGGTTAAGAGCTGGCTTGGGACGCCAGCTCTGAGCAGGAGGGCCCTAGTTCAGATCCCACATGAGGGCCAGTGATACTGCCCTCTACAGCTAAGATGGTGAACAACAGCTTGACCTGGAGCTGGGCTGCCATGAGTCGACGGCAACGGTGTAGGCTGCAGCCCCTGCTGCAGTGGGCTACCATAAGCTACCATGAGTGGCTGGCAGCCAGTGTGAGCTGCCAAGAGCCGCGGTGAGCGGCCGTCCAGAGACCGGCGACTGATCTGCCTCACCTGGGAAGAGCGCAATGATAATACCAACATGGGCCAGGGAAGCGACGTCCTCCACAACTAGACTGAAGAACAAAAGGATAGCAACTTGTCTGTTTCCCTTCCCTGATTCCCTAGCTCTGTTCCCCTTCCACAGTAAAATCTTTAAAAAAAAAAAAAAGAGTAAATGGGGAGAGGACAGAGGCGATTCGGGAGGCTGAGGAGCAGCTGCAGATCACCCAGGCTCTGTAGACCAGGGTGAGGGGGGTGGATTTTATGTCTGGCTGCTCTGAGAAGCTACTGAAGGGCTTTGAGCAGGAGAGGGACGTGAACTATTTTTGGTTTTGGTTTTGAGGCAGCCAGTTATATAATTGGATGTATCATTATGACATTTTTCATTGTCAGAGAACGGAAAACAAGCATTAACTCTTTGAATACAAAAAGTGAACCTCACAAGCATACTCGCCTCTTGCTGCTATACCGTTCATTGTATTATTTAGATACAACTATCTATCAATGGATGTTTGCTCTCACCAGGTCTGTTAGGTTAAAAAGTGTATGAACTGATTTTTGTTTTGGAAAGACCACTGTGACTTCTGTGTGCTGAATAGACTGTGGGGCAACACTGGAGGCAAATGGACCAGCTAATGAGCTGTTGTAGAGATTTAGCAGTGAGGGGATGATCTCCTGGGCTATGGCTAATGCAGAGGAGATGGTGAGAAGTGGGCAGATTGGGGATGAATTTAGGAGGAGCCTTGCTGAGAGGACTCAGTTGCAAGAGAATGATTTCCTGGGATTTGGGCGGGGCCTGTTGCTTGGATGGCAGTCCTACTTCCTGGTATAGGAATGACTCCTTAAGTCATAAGTCATTTTTGGTTGTTTCTTTTCTTCATTATTGTACACCCAGGGTCTACAAGAGTATCTGCCACTTAGCAGGTGTTCCATAAGTATGTGTTAAATAATTGAAAAAGCAACAGTTTGATCAGGTTATAGTTGAGATGCCTATTGGTTGTACTCATGTGCTTGCCATGTATGACTAAATGATACCTTTAACCACTTCAAACATGTTTGCGAAATTCTATTTTTAAAAATGGAAAAGGGAAGAAATTCCAGTTGTCATCACCCAAGTACCTATAGCCCATCCTTCTGAACAGAGACAGCAAAACCCCACTTCCCTGGGAGGGGAGCAAATTCCTCTGTCCTCCTAGTGGTCTTGCCTCTGGGCGGGGGGAGGGGGGCACTTGAGAGAATTTCTCTGAGGAGTGACAAACTGGACCCCATAGTGGAGGGATTTCTGCTCTTCCCCACAGGCCTAGAGGAGGGTTCATTTTCTGGGGACTCGGTTTCCTGGCTGGAGCTGGCTTAAAACTCTGAGTGATGAAGAAGGTCCACGTGTGCTCTGGGATATGTTCCAGTTAATGCTGCTTCAAGATGAGATGCTTCCTCTTCGCTCCAGCTCCCTCATGGTATCCCAGCCACAGAATTCTGCTTTCGCAATTTTTTAAGGAAAAAAAATCATCAGATTCTCTGCACTCTTGGAATCTTGCTGCAAGGAGAGAGACACTCTCTTTTACTGCCTGCTGTTCCCTTCTGCTTTCAAAGAACCCTGCTTCAGTGGAAGCACCCTTTTAGGTAGTGCATGGCCAACCCATTCCAACATCCTGACATCTTTTGACATAGACCTCTCATAACAGCTGGCAAAAATTTGCCCAGCTGCCTACCAGCACGTGGCCTGGACTGCCAGCTTCTTCCCCAGGAAAGAGGAATCCTCGCGGGGTCTCCCCACCTTGCCTCAGTCAGTTCCACATTATAGGGTCTATTACCTTATTACTTACAAGTCCCATTTGCAGGTATACCAATATCTGTTTTATTATTCAGGCTTCTTTAGTTATAGGAGAGAAATCCAAGTAAAATTAGCTTAAATAAAAAAGCAGAGTTACTGCATCTTGTAAAAAGGGTGGACCTGGCATTAGAATCACTGTGTCCAGATGAATAATTTTGTGAAGTCTTTCTCCCTCTTCCTCCCATCCTTTTCCCTCCATTTACTCATCTTGACTTTTCTCTGCTCCAGCCTCAGTTTCTCTTACTTGGAATGGCTTCATCCTGCAAGGATAGGGCACTGAAGACATGGCATCATCAGAAGTTTCCGGCTTAAATTATTTAGCTCAGCTATGCCAAGGCAACGAGAAGCCTTCTCTCTCCTCCCCCTGCTTTGTTGGGTGTAAGTCTCAGCTGGCTGGCCCAGCTTTTCTCAGTCTCCTAACTCAGTCTCAGAAGCTGGGGGGTGGGGTTCTATGATTGGTGAGGCCTAAGCCATGTCATCCTCTTTATGGTCAGGGGTCAGGAACCTGTGATTAGCAGCTCCACCCGAACCAACCCCTTTAGTAGGGGAGGAGCAGATCTCTAAGGGAAGAAGGTGAGGGGCTGTCCTCATTGAGAGAGGAGCTGTACAGGTAAATAAAACAGAGTCCTTCCACAGGAAGTCATATTTAATGCCAGGAACTGAAGAAAGAGTGTGCATTCAGGGGCTAGTTTGGTTTTCTTTTCTAACCTAAACAAGAAATGAACTTTGTGGGCAAGAATTGAGGAAGTGAGCACACTGTCTTCCTCTGCAAAGAAATGTGGTAAAGGGAAGTTGTGAGAGTTGGCCCAGCCTTCACCACCAGCCTGCAGGGGGCTGGTGAAAAAGGAAGCCATTTCAGGTGATGACTCAGTGCGGTGTATCACACCTCCCTCAGCTCTGCTCTGTCCAATTCTCCAAAGCCAAATAAATAGGAAATGTGGCAGACTGGGTTCTTTTTAGCAGCAGTACACTTGGGTTTGTTTTCATGGGCATGAGTCCACTGGAAAACAATTATTTTCTCTTGCCTCTTTGCTGCATCAGGGAAATGGAGCAATTTTAAAGAGAGATTTCAAAGAAACAATTTTGTATGTTACAAAACAGAATCACATTGTGACTGCCAAGCTGGCTGTACTATTTTGTTAGGACTGGCTCTTTCTTAACATAAAAACTGTATATATTTAAGGTGTACAACATGTTTTGATATACATACTGAAATGATTACTACAGTTAAGCTAATTAATATATCCATTTCTCCTCATAGTTACCATTTGTGTGTGTGTGTGTGTGTGTGTGTGTGTTGTGTTCAGAGCACCTGAGATCTACTCTTTTAGCCAATTTCCAGTATACAATACAGTATTATTAACTATAGTCACCACGCTGTACATTAGATCTCTGGAACTTATTCATGCTACGTAACTGCAACTTTATACCCTTGACCAATATCTCTCCATTTCCCCCACCTCTCTGCCCCTGGTAATCATCATTCTACTCTATGACTTTATGAATTCAGCTTCTTTAGATTCCCAATATGAGTGGGATCATGCAGTATTTTTCTTTCTATGTTAAGCTTTTTACACTTAGCATAATGTCCTTCAGTTTCATCCATGTTGTCACAAATGTCAGGATTGCCTTTTTATTAAGACTGAATAATATTCCATTATATATCATTTGTTTATCCATTCATCCATCAGCAGACACTTAGGTTGTTTCCATGTCTTGGCTAATGTGAATAATGTAATAAACGCGGGAGCGCAGCTATCTCTTGAAGGTACTCATTTATTTTGGATAGATACCCAGGAGAGGGATTACTAGGTCATATGGTAATTCTGTTTTAAATATTTTTAGGAACCTCCGTACTATTTTCCATAATAACTACCAATTTACATTCCTACCAACGGTGGGCAAGGGTTCCCTTTTCTTTGCATCCTCTCCAATACTAGTTATCCTTTGTTTTTGTGATCCAGGCCCTTCTAACAGGTATTAAGTGATACCTCATTGTGGTTTTGATTTGCACTTCCCTGATGATTAGTGATGTTGAGTATCTTTGCATACACCTGATGGCCATTTGTATACAGATGTCTTCTTTGGGAAAATATCTATCCAAGTCCTTTGCCCATATTTAATATTGGGGTTTTTGTTTGTTTTGTTGTTGCTGTTTTGGGTGTTAGGATTTATTTGTTTGTTTTTGCTATTGAATTGTTTGAGTTTTTTATATATTGTGACTATTAACCCCTTATTAGATATGTGGTTTACAAATATTTTCTACTATTCTGTAGGTTGCCTTTTCGTTTTACTGATTGTTTCTTATGTTATTCAGATGCTTTTTGGTTTGAGGTTGTCGCACTTATTTATTTTTGCCCTTGTTACCTGATCTTCTGGTTTCCTATCCAAAAAAATCATTACTAAGACCAATGGGTCAAGACTTGTTCTGATCATATTCTGATTACTTTCTATTAAAATCTTAGCATGCCAGAATTAGAAGGGCTCTTAGAGATCACAGCCAACCCTCTCACTACAGAGAAGGAAATCGAGGCCCAGAAAGGGGAAGGGAGTGATTCAAAGGACCCACTGAGTTACAGGCAGAGTGAAGTCTAAGACTGAGGTCTTCTGAATCATTGCACAAGGATCTTTCCATTAAGTAACTCAAGGATGCTTAATAAAGTAAATAATGGAGTGTCTGCTACAAATTTGCTTCTAAATGTCCTTAAAAGCAGATGATGGGAAATTTCAACCTACTGCTGCAAATGAAATTGCTAAATGAATTCAATTCTTGCATGCCAAAAATATCTCTGTAAAGATGTGACTTTGTCCTGGTTTAAACACAAGACACTTGAATTCATCCATCAAGGACATACCCTCACTTCCCAATGACCTTTATCTGTCTCTGAATTCCTGCGGTCGGAAGGTTGTCTTCTTGAATTAACTGCTTGACTGTGTTTTTATCATCTTTAGTACCTCTGGGTTTCCCCATTTGACTATTAGGCTATGCTGCTCAAGACTGGCTGCCATCAACCTGTTTCCCACTTCACCATGAGGCTGTGTGACTCAGTTGCTCCTTCAGATGTACCTGCCTCGGTCTCCTGCAACCTGATCCACCTGGAATACAGTGGTATTCCCTTTGGCTCTCAATTAGGTTAGACCACCTGGCTGGGGATGGGAGGGTGGGAGGAGAGTGAGGGTAGGGTGCTTATTTGCCAGGTTCCCTGCCAATGGACTCTCCAGGGCTTGGCTGCATCCCTCCATTGAAAAGCTCTGATTCTGTCTAGCAGCTCCCTTCACAAAACTCTCTCTCCAAGTACCAGTTATTTCTTCTCCCCACACCCATTCAGGCCTGGGCTGGTAACAGCATGAGCCCTTTGGGGTTCTGCATCCTCCCTTGTGATTTCTCCATACCCTACCATCCCTTTTATTAAACTCTTATCGAATTACCCCAGTTGCATGGGCCACCTGTTCAGCTGAGACTCTGACTGATGAACCACCTGACTCCAACCTGGGGTCTCAGTCTCCCCTGGTCTCTAGGACATGTTCTGTCCCAAGAGAGACAATGTTCAGAGCCTAAGTTCAGGAGTCAGTTTATGTGCATGGTCCTTAAACCTGGCTCCTAAGTCTTAATAGCAAATTCTCACCTTATTCCTGAGAATAAGCCTCCAAGACCCTAAGGTGGAACTTGTCCACATGGAGACGTCAAGGAGCCAGAAATGAGGACCGTGAACAAGGAGCCTGCAGAGCTGGGCTGGCTGTCTGGGCTGGAGTCAGGTGTCTCCTATAGCAGAGGAGCAAGAACAGGGTCTGGTAATCCTGAAGGAGAGCCCAGTCTGGCAGCATCCGAAGCCAGAATGTTCTGTGTTTTCTTATGCTGACAAGAGCTGGGGGGAGGGATTTATGTCCATGCTTAGGCCAGGGCCCTCGGGAGGAGCGGCCCCTGCTAAGGCCCCTCGTGACAATGCCAGGGGGTATCTGCTAACTGGATTGAAAGAGCCCCGAGGGAAGGTGAGTCATATCACTCTCTTCTCAGCACTAACCTCCCCAACCCTGCAATAGCCACTGGCTCAAAGTCCTGGTTCCCCAGTCTAGCCACTCCATGCGTCTCTGAAACTCCACGTCCCTATCTGACAATCACAAGCTATTTAGTAATAGCCAGTGTCATCTTTATTTCTATCCCTCATTGTGCTAGACACAAAATATGTTAGACTGAGAATAATTTACAGGCACTTAAAACCTGCTTCCTTCAGACTGCCGCTTGAGCACAAAACTGTGTGGGACAGCAGTTTCACAGAAGAAACAGACAGTTGCAAAGATACCCAAAGTGATAATATTTTCTCACATTTTTTACAGTGTTTCACAGTTTGTCAGACATTTTCTCATGCATTACATACAATCAATTCACACAATAAGCCTATTATATGCGTGCGTGTCTATCTTTCTATTATCTATCTATCATCTATCTATTTATATCTATCATCTAAAATGTATCTGAAGAGCTCCAAGCTTTAAGAAATAAAACCACTTACCCAAGGTCATATAACTAGGCAGAATGAAGTGCTTCTTTATATTTCTTATGATCTCATTGTGCAATATATTAGTTGCAATTATTTCTGTCTTCCAGTTGAGTCTGCGAACTCATTAAGCATAGAGTCCATGGCTTATTATATTTTTTGTCACACATTCCAATAGGTAGGCATATGTGTACATGTGTGCATATACTGCTTCTTTAATGTTTACTTAATAAGAAAGCAGGCACGTATCCACCACTTAATTAGGAAATAAAATGTTATCATACCTGTTGAAGGCCACCTGTGTCTCTTTTCTGTATCTTTTTCTCTCTCAATCCCCTCCTAACCACTCATCTGAATTTTATCTTTATCACATGAATATAACCTTAAAAATATATTATTTACCTATACATGTGATTTAACTATATATAAATGGGCACGTAGCCTAGTTATCCTCACTCCCCTGCCAACCCACACACGTCTTCCCCATTCACAGACACTGTCCCACATGCAGGAGGTGCTTGGGTTAGCCTGCCCCTAGCATGACCCAAAAGCATCCTGCTGCTCAGTATGATCTGCAAGGGGTTGAAGAAGTCTGATCAGAGGCTGCAGTTGGGTTCTGGATGACAAAAGTCCCAGAATAGGGCTGGCTGAGTGGCTCATTGGTTAAGAGCTCGCTTGGGACGCCAGAGGGCCCCGCTTCGGATCCCACATATGAGGGCCAGTGACACTGCCCTCTACAGCTAAGATGCTGAACAACAGCTCAACTTGGAGCTGGCCTGCCGTGAGTTGCTGGCGACGGCGTAGGTTGCAGCCCCTGCTGCAGTGGGCTGCCATAAGCTACCATGTGTAGCCGGCAGCCAGCGTGAGTGGCCAGCAGCTGCTGTGAGCGGCCGTCAAGAGGCCAGCGACTGATCTGCCTCACCTGGGAAGAGCGCAATGATGCTGCCAACTTGGGCCAGTGAAGCAACGTCCTCCACAACTAGACTGAAGAACAAAACGACAGCAACTTGTCTGTTTCCCTTCCCCCAGTTCTCCAGTGCTGTTCCCATCCCCCAATTCCCCAATAAAAATCTTAAAAAAAAAAAGTCCCAGAATAATACATCTCAGGACACCCGGCTGCACTGCGTGCCTGTACTAGCACTTCGGGAGCCCTCTGCAGCCACAAAGCTGATCTGCTCAGGTAGCAAATCCTGGTGGAATGCCTTACCACTTGAAGCTGGAGTCCCACACTGGAGTTCAAAAATCTCTTCTCTCAGGCCTTCTTTCTGAGTCACAAGTGGTAAGCACCCCTAGCTGCTTAATGACCCTGTGCCCTCCATTAACACAACTGACACTTCCTTCCACACTTCCCTCTTAAATTCCTAGAGGGTTTACGACACATTTTAATAACCATTGAAACAATGCAGGCAGTTTATGTAGACCTTAAGAGCAGCATTTTTCAAACTGTAGGCTGTGACCCAGTAGCAAGTTGTGAAGTTAATCTCATGGGCTCAGACTAGGATTTTCAAACATTGAAATAGAATTGGGCATTGCCTAGTCAAGAAGCCAGGATTATAAAATATGAGTGTGTTCCCAGCAGCAAAGGAATATTATTTTGTGAAAGTTTTGTTCCAGTTGCGCGTGTGTGTGTGTGTGTGTGTGTGTGTGTGTGTGTGTGTGTGTGTGTACTGGGTCACAATGTAAAGTGTGTTTCCTACTATGAACCATATTCTGAAAATGCTTGCAAGCCACTGCTCAAGAGGACCTCTGCAGGGGACCTTGGTTGCTTACTTACTTACCATTTATTCTCCATGTCCCCTACAGTGGGGTAACCTCGTGGTTTGGATAGGCTCTAGGGGTGTCCGTGACTGACCTAAACCAATTATCATAATATAATTCCAACTCAATCCACACTGTGATTGGTTCAGGGATGGGCAGTAATTCTAGACCAATCAGGACATGTCACTCCTTGGCCACAGTGCCAGGGGCGGGGCGGGGGCGGGGATATGACCCATTTAATCCCAGAATCTGTCTCTTAGAGAACCCAACCAAATCCTTTGATGAGTCTGGAAACCTTACACATGAATACTTTGGAGATCCCCAAAAGGGCTCTTCACTGTTTACTCCACTCCTACCCCAAACCAAAACTTGCTGGGGCGGGAAAAGGAAAGACCAAGAAAAAACAAATACGACACAGTGTACTTTCCAAGTTACATCATCAATAACCTACTTATAAAAGCCATGGTTTTCCTGCCCTAAAGAGAGCTTTGTAGGTGACCACAGGTCCCTCTCAAGCTTTCGGTTCCCCACGGAGTAGTTCATATATTGATAGAACCTGGGCACTTAGGAGGCTGAATTCCTGGGGAAAATGAGGTTTTGGAGCCATCAGCATGTCCGTGACAGGGGAAGCCAGGGAGACATTTGAGTTTGCCCAGAAGATATGTGATTGAGTCAAAGCGAGAAGATCTGGGGCAGGCTCCAGGAGCAGGGTGCGTGGGGATGGACAGAGGGAAGTGCAGGAAGTGAGAGAAGACCGCCACCACCACACTTTCCCTGTTGCATCATGATGGACGCAAACAGGAGCCCTCCTGCCCGCTCCGGCAGCCTGCCAAGACCTGGTCCACATTTGCCCACCAGATTCCCAGGGCTTTTGAGATGGAGATCTGGGTAGTGAGAGGAGTGGAGGGAGACATCTAGCTGGATGCATCAGAATGGAAGGAAGAGGATGGGGTGGCACAGGACACATTTTGGGAGATTTTAAATGTAATTTTTCTGGCACCATTAAAATTTTTCTTTTCAATAAAAACTTTTATGGCTTTTTTGGAGAAGTCAGACCGTTGTTTGTTTTGATGAAACATTACGATGAAGTGGGTAGGAGGTTGTCCAGCTATGTTAGGGTTATAATACTATGAGAGGTGTTTGATTGTATGCAGCCATCGCCCTCACTAAACTGTTATTATAGAGGAAAACAGAGCTGGGCTGAGGGGTGGTGACCTACCCATGTTTGAGGGAAGGAAGAAGAACAGTTGAGTGGAAAGATTTCATGCTACAGTCTTGCCCCTCCAGGGGCACCTGCCCTTCCCCACTCAACCCTGCCCCTAAGGGCTAGGAGAGAGAAAGCAGTTTATCCGGGGAACCTGACTGCACACTGGCCTTTATTTGGAATTGGGAGGAATGAACCCACCTCAAAAATAATATGTAGTCATGCATAAATGGAACTCTCAAATGGAGTGTGCAACAGAACCTTCCGGAAGTGGACACACACAGGTGCTATAAGCTTGGTGGACTTTCAGGATTTTCTTCTTTAATTTCCCTTTGGCTTCATAGTTAAATTCCATTGGAAAGTGCCTAATTGTCCCAACTATCTTACTAAAAACAAAAAAGGAGTTTGGGTTACACTCTGGGGCCTGAAGAAGGAGTCTAGAACTTTCCTCTGGGGGGCTGGGTACGATGCCTCAGGGAGCAGACTTGCTGATGCCAGCAAGTTCCTACTTGGTCTGTTCCTACTTGCGCAGTGCTCATCCGATGCTCAGGCTCTCTAAACTCTCTCTTAAAAATGTGTTCTGGCCTTCGCTTTTGATTCAAATGAGATGCTTCCCAGATCCTGGTTCCTACAACCTCATGCCTCATCAGCTCAGCTCAACTCAGCAGCTTAGTCGTGAAGACATGGAGGTTCTTCAAGAAACAGGTCTGCCTTCCCTTTTTCTCAGAACTACGAAGATGGCTGGGGCTCGGGGCCTTTCTGCTCTTTCTTGGAAACGCCACATGACCTAGTTCTGATGGGCTTGTGCATGGTTAAACGGCACCTGCCCTGGGTGTGATTAGCTCACAGAACTTCCGTCCCAGCTCTTGTTCAATCCAGCTTACTGTTGGTACTGACTGGGGATACAGGGAGCCTCCAACTTCTTGGTGGTCAAAATCTGGAGAGGTCAAAAACACAAGGTATCAGGAGGGCCTCAATGCCAGGTTTGGAGCTGGAATCCTGAGAGGTAGGGCGTTCAGTGGCTGAGGCCTGGGGGCTGGTTGGTGGGAGGAGGGTGGTCACCCTTCCCCTTGGGAGCACTCACTGTTCCCATGTTGCGGGGGGGGGGGGGGTGGAGACCTGCAGTGAACAGTTGTCTATCTTTGTGTAGCATCCTGTCTGGTAATAGGAACCTGGAGATGGTTCCTCTTGGAAATGACTCCTCCTCAACCACTGGTGGGGTTGCCAAACACACTGCCCTATCCCCACTGAGCTCCACCACGGGCGAGGGCAGGTGATCAGCGTTTAGCCAATCACAGTGCCCCAGGACCCTAGCTTCTGAAATGGGTACAGGACAGTGGTTCTCCACATAAGACAATACTGCGTCCCATGCCCCCTGTATTGAAAATGGGGGGTGCAGTTTTGTTGTTATTGTCACAACGATTGGGGAGCACTTCAGGCATTTAGTGGTCAGGGGTCTCAAACATGAGCAAAACTCTGGACAATGCTCCATTAACATAGAATTATCCTACTCAAAGGCAAGTAGTTTCCCTGTTGAGAAACCCTGACCCAAAGGATGGGCACCTGACCCGAGCCAGGCCAATCAGAGTCTGTCCCTGGGATTTTGTTTAAGAATGTCTGGCAAAGAGGTCTTGGCCATTCCTTCTACCCCCTAATACATGCATGATGATATCTGAAGGAGAGAACTAGTACTACACAGAGAAAAGGCTGAGATGAGAGATAGAGAAAGATGTAAGAGGCAGCGAATTATCTTTTCTTTTATCTACTTTATTTGTTTGTTTGTTTAGTTATTTATTTTGGTTAAGCTCTTTTGAGTTGAGTTCCTTTCTCTTGTAACCTAAACAATCCTGACCACCCTAAGGCTTCAGGAAGCAATTCTCCTCCTCCCTGGCCACTGACATAGGGGATCAGATTTTAGAAAGCAGCTTTAACTCTCTCTCTATTATTCCTAAACATCCTTCCATATTTTCTGCAAATAAAGAAACAGGTCCAGGGAAGGGCCACAGAGCAAATTAGTAACAGAGACCAGACTACAAGTCATGTCTCCTTTCTCAGAGCTCAGAATGAATAGCCTATTTGCATTTAATAAGATCAAATGTAAGTATTGGGTGGGGGTGCAATTATATCCTTAATATGACATTTGGCACTCAGAGGGAATGCTGAGATACACAAAGGAGAGGAGGTTCAGATCCTCTGGGAACTTTCAAGTTCGTTGAGGCCACCATGGCTGCCTAGATCTTGTTGGTTTGGCTTAAAAAGTAGGATATTCAGATGCAACTGGGGACACAGGCACCCAAGCTAAAGGGCAGAGAATTCCAAGCGTTGGCAGGCTCATCCCTTCTTCTTCCTGGTTTTTACAGTTTAGGTAACGCAATGGCTCTCTAGGATCTCCCATTTCCTCCATAAAAGACCATCGAAAACAGTTGGCATCTCTCTTTGGCCCAGAGAATTTTTAGAGGCAGCTTGTGGCCAGGACACTATAATTAGATGAAGATGAGATCCTTTGCCTTTCCCTGTAGGTAGGAAGGATTTATGCAAGCCTGGGGCTTGCCTGACTTTGGTGGGTGGAGACTACACTGGGGGCGGTGGGGAGCCTGCTTGATTTAAGTGCTAGCCTTGATTCCGAGCTGTTAGGTGACCTGACCCTCTGGAATGTCCACTATCCATCCATCCTGTCCCCTGACCTGCCTACTCTCCACCTCCATGACTGTTACACACACAGGTCACTGTTGGTTTTTTCTTGTAGCAGAATGCAGTCTTTATTGTTATAGGTATCAAAGGGAATTCAAACAAAAGCTGTTGGCAATGCAGTACAAGAGGAATTCAGCTTCTGGTGTTATCTCCACTTCTCCAACTGTGAGAATATGCTCACAGCCTGTCTCTCCTCCTCCTTCTTTCAGGCTGATTTCTCAAAATGCCTGGCTTGCTTTAGGAAAAATTTTAAAGTGTTTTTGAATATTTTCTTTTGTTTTCACTTCAATTTCTGTTATGAATGCCCAACTTGAAACATACGAGGGACACAGGATTTATCCTCTGTTTCTGCTTTGGAGGAATTTCTTGATGTTTCTTAATTTACGATTGATTTTGTAAAAGTCCCATGGGGGAAAAAAAAAAGTCCCACGAATACTGGAAAACAGAAGTGGGCTCTGCTGTTTGTGCACGTGAACGTGTGTGTGTGTGTGTGTGTGTGTGTGTGTGTGTGTGTGTGTAGGTATGTGCATGTTTAATCTTGGTAGTTATCCTTGCTTGTTTTTTGACTGCTTGATCTGCCAAATAGAGTTGTGTTAAGCTCTCCCCAGTGCTGCTGCTGTGTTACTGTTGAATTCTATCATCAAATGTGGATGCTGTTGTTTTGGATGTACAGTTTTAAATGTGCATGTGCATTTGTGTGTGTGTATGTATGTGTGTGTTTGCAAAATTAAACCTGTGCAGGTCTCCTACAAAGAGGCCACATGAGCAAGTATTCTATGTCTTCTGGCCTTTTTTTTCCCTCTGTACTTTTTCAGAACAAGCGATTAAAGGGAAATTTGAGCCAAGGGGGTGAGGTAGAGGCACCCGATTGACAACACTCAACTTGTCTTGACCATGAGGGAATCTTCCTGGATGACCAGGGGAAAAGCTAGGCTCCCCCTGAGACAATGCCACTGCATGTGGCAAACCAACTGGGAGGAAAGGTATAGGAACCCAGTGAGGCAATGAGACTGACTAGTCAGGCCACAACTGAAGAAAGAGTGACAGGTGATACACAGGCAGTTGGCTCCAGAGGCTCTAACAAGGAACAAGGTGTTTTGACAAAGAGAGAGCTTACTTCAAAAGCAGAGACAACCACGTTAGGAGATTGGTCAGCACCTATCTAACACTCATCCACTAGGCTCAGTTTGGGCCAAAGATTCCAGTCTTGGGAATGACAAAAAGGAGACGGGGCAGCTAAAGGAATTGTGGACAAACACCGGGGACCAGAGTCACAGCCTAGACATGGAAACAAAGCAGATACCTAGTTGTCAGCCCACTGGACTTTCCCAGAGAGCGAGGTTGGAAAGACTTTAGGTCAACTATCTGAGGGCAGGACTTGTGCAAACAGAGCCACAGTCTGTAGCTATGGGACTGCTTCTCATGATGAGAGAAAAGGCTCAAGCCTGCTAACCCTGAGCCCTAACTCACAGGAGCCAGGAAGTTGGCATTACTTTTAAGTTCTATGATAATGTGAAGAGGGTGGTAGAGGCCCTAGGATGTGTCTTGAGGAACCAGGGAAAACAATGGGGAGAACTTAATACACCTCTATCTGTCTTTGTGATCAAGCAGTCAAAATTCAGCAAAGCTTAACCACCAGGATTAAACACACCCACACACACACACCCACCCACCCCCCACACACACACACACATCTGCATGCACAAGAGTCCACTTCTGTTTTCCAGTATCCATGATACATTTATAAAATTTATAAAAAATTAATAAAGTACTCAAAGCAGAGAAAGTATTTATCCATAGGACAAATTTTTTATCTGTAGAGTGTTTTAAATTAGACATTCATAACAAAAGTCCAAGTGAAAACAAAACAATACAAAACACAAAACAAAATATTTTCTTAAAGCAACCCAAGCATTTGGGGAAACCAGCTTGACAGATGCAAGTGGGGACAGACAGCCTATGAGCATATTTTTAATGTTCGAGAAGCAGCAGAGACAATGCCAGGAGCTGAATTTCTCTTGTACTACTTTGGCAAAATAGCTTTTGTTTAAATTCCCTTTGATACCTATAACTGTTATGACTGTATTCTGCTGTAACAGAAAATTTGATAGTGATTTTTAAGATGTCTTTGTAATGGAAGAGGTTAGGTAGCAGAAGTTTCATTCCTGATAACTGGTGGATTAACCCTCCTACAGAAAAAACAAAAACAAAAACAATAAAACTAAAAATGCTGGGGAAATATATCTTCCTAAGTGCATTTATAAGCTGGCAAGAAAGTAAGAGGCTCTTGGGTCAGCCGAGTGGCATGTTGGTTAAGAGTTGGCTTGGGACGCCAGCTCTGAGCAGCAGGGCCCCAGTTCAGATCCCACATGAGGGCCAGTGACGCTGCGCCCTCTACAGCTAAGATGGTGAATAACAGCTCGACCTGGAGCTGGGCTGCCATGAGTCGCCCGCAACGGCATAGGCTGTAGCCCCTGCTGCAGTGGGTTGCAGTGAGTCACCATGAGCAGCCATCCAATGGCCAGCGAGCGACTGCCTCACCCAGGAAGAGCGCAATGATAACACCAACATGGGCCAGTGAAGCGATGCCCTCCACAACTAGACTGAAGAACAAAAGGACAGCAATTTGTCTGTTCCCCTTCCCCGATTCCCCAATAAAAATCTCTAAAAAAAAGAAAGTAAGAGGCTTTCAGACCAAAACACTAAATAAAAGAAGAATTAAGCAGGGTAACTGGAGCACACAGCTGGCTATTGTTCTGGGGGCATTTATTGAACCAGGTGAACTTGAGCTTCTGTTGTCTGGCATCGTGTACAGGGAATCACAGAATAGGAAGATCAGGGGCCCTCCAAGTGCCCTGAACACCTCTTCTATAATGATGAGACCCCAAAGGACTACACTCTCAGTGAAATGGTGAACCAGAAATAACTACTAGCCCTGTCACCCACCAGGGGTTTGCAAAAACCTCGGTGCTGAGTAAAAAAGAAAAAATAACATCATCACTGAGAATCTGGAAACGCGAGCTATCCTTCATGTAGTTTGAAGCCAAAATTCATGTAACCTGTGTGTTCTAAATAATAGACAAATTAAAAACAAAAAGAAAAAGGTCAAGCCAGTAATTTAAGTTAATCTGAGATTGGCAGTGTTTTAGGTTGCAAGAACAAACGCAAATCCTCAATTGAGGATCCCCTACCTTTATCTCAGGCCTCAAAGAATTTCCACAAATAAAATATCAAGGAAAATGCAGAGCTTTCAATAAAAAGTAACTATACACACACAGAAGCACTGTAAATAAGAAACAACAGAGAGCAGAAATAGACCCAAAGGAATTCAAATGCTAAAATTTTTATATACAAACATGACTACGAAATAACTATGATTGTTATGTTGTTTTTTAAAAAAGACCAATTAAAAAACACACATTGGAAACAAGGAACTATAGAGGAAGACCAAGCAGGTTTGGGAAAGATCCAAATAGAGCACAGAAATGAAAAATAAAATAATTAAAATAAAAATGTAATGGAAACAACAAACAATTAGAAAATAAAATTAAAAATTAATTCCATTTATAACAACATAAAAATTTACACAGAAATAAATTTAATGAATGTTAATGAAAGACTTCTACCAATAAAAACTACAAAGCATTGTTGAGAGAAATTAAAGACCTGAATAGATGGAGAAATATACTGTGCTCATGGATTAGAATAATCAATATTGTAAAGCTTTTCCCAAAATTGATTTATAGAGTGAACACAATTTCAATAAAAATTCTAACAGGCTTTCTTGTAGATATTAACAAACTATCAGTAAAATTTACTAGGAACTGTAAAGGTCTTAGAATAGGCAAAACAATGTTACAGAAGAAGAACAAAGTTGTAGGGCTTATTCTATCTGGTTTTAAGATTTGGCATATAGTACAGTAATCAGGGCAGTGGGATTAGCATTAAGAAAGACAAATAGGCCAATATAAAGGAAAAGAGAGTCTAGAAATAAACCCACAAACATACAGTCAATAATTTTCAACAAAGTTACCAATGTCGTTTAATGGAGAAAGTAAAGTTTAATCAACACATCATGTTAAATCAACTGAATGTCAGTATGGAAAAACTGAATATCACACATCTTACATAAGAGTTAATTCAAGATGACTTTAAGATTTAAATGTAAAAACTAAAACTATAGAGCAACCAGAAGAACATATAGGAGAATATCTTTGTGATTGAGGGTAGGCAAATATTTTCTAGACAGAACACAAAAAGAACTAACTATAAAATAAAATTAAAACTACTGCTCTTTGAAAATAACATTACTGGGGCCGGCTGAGTGGCTTAGTTGGTTAAGAGCTCGCTCAAGGGTTTGAGCTCTGAGCAAAAGCGGTTCGAGTCCAGCCCGAGCTGAGCAGCCACTGAGCTGCCAACAGGTAGCAGGATGGCTCAGCTAAAAAAAAAAAAGAAAAGAAAATACATTACTAAAACAAAACAAAAATATTTACCATGCACACAGCTTCAAAGGACTCATATGCAGATTATATAGACAACATTTATAATCATATCCAGGTTATAAATGACAAAAGACTTGAACACTCAAAAAAGATGATATGCAAATGAATGACAAACACAGGTGCTCAACAATTCTTCTGAGTTGAGGAGACAGAGATCAGTGCTCAGAGATCCTGCAGCTGTGAGAATGTACAAGGCAGACTTCCAGATAGAAAAAGGCTATGCAGAGAGTTTTCGAAATCTGCATGGGGTCCCTTTGAGTCTTTAGCTGAATACTAATCTATGCATGAATAGACTGAAAACCCAAAAGGCCAGAACAACTTTGGAGGAAAGAAAAATACTGAGAAGTTATAAAATAGACAATTCTCAGAGTTCATACTAGGTCAGAAATCATTTGAGTTCTCTCTATCCAGAGCAAAGAGAACTTGTTGCATATAAAGAGCATTTAACAGAGATGCCAGGAAGCCCATACCTTACAAGTGAGGCAAGATTAGTCTTAGAATAATGGCTACTTTGGACTTGTCCTAACGGAGTTTTAAAATAAGGATCAAACTGACCTGATATACCTAACTCATTGCCAGAAAAAGTTCAAGACTCTTTAAAAGAATATAACAAAATCAAGCACTCCACACCCTAAAATTTACAATGTCTGGCAGCCAATAAAAAAATCACTAGGGGGCCAGCCAAGTGGTGCATTGGTTAAGAGCTGGCTTGGGACCCCAGAGGGCCCCGGTTCGGATCCCACATATGAGGGCCAGTGACACTGCCCTCTACAGCTGAAATGCTGAACAACAGCTCAGCCTGGAGCTGGGCCGTCAGGCGACAGCGACAGTGTAGGCTGCAGCCCCTGTGGCAGTGGGTGGCCATCGGCTACCGTGTGTAGCCAGCAGCCAGCGAGAGCGGTCAGCAGCCGCAGTGAGTGGCCATCCAGAAGCCAGCAACTGATCTGCCTCACCCGGGAAAAGCACAATGATGGTGCCAACTTGGGCCAGTGAAGCAACGTCCTCCACAACTAGATTGAAGAACAAGAGGACAGCAACTTGTCTGTTCCCCTTCCCCCAATTCCCCAATAAAAATCTAAAAAAAAAGAAAAATCACTAGGCATAAGAAGCAGCAGGAAAATGTGAGCCCAAAATATCAGATAATGGAAACAGATACAGAAATGATAGAGATGATGGAATTATCTGATAAGTACTTTAAAATGGCTATTATAAATATATTTCATGTGTTTAAGGATGTAAAGAAAAATGTAGACAAAACGAGAGGAGAGATAGAAAAATTTTTAAAGAACCAAATGAAACTTCTAGAGATGAAAAATTCAATAAATAAAAGCAGTCAGAGATGGAACAACAGGTACCCTCATTCATTGCTAGTGAGAATGCAAAATGATTCAGCTGCTTTGGAAGGTAGTTTGGTAGTTGCTTGCAAAACTAAACATACTCATCAGATGATCCAGCAATCATGCTCTTTGGTATTTACTCAGAGCTGAAAACTTATGTCCATACTAAAGCCTACACACAAATGTTTATAGCAGTTTTATCCATAACTGCAAAAACTTGGATGCAACCAAGATGTCCTTCAATAGGTGAGTGGACAAATACACTGCAGTGAATCTACTTGTACAATAGAATATTATTCAGCACTAAAAAGAAATGAACTATCAAGTCATGAAAAGACACAGAGGAAACATAAATGCATATTACTAAGTGAAAGAAGCCAATCTTAGAAGGCTACTACTGTATGATTCTGACTATATGACAACCTGGAAAAGGTAAAACTATGGAGACAGGAAAAAAAAAATCAGTGTTTGCCAAGGGTTATGGGGAGGCAGGGATTAGTAGGCTAAACACAGAGATTTTTTAGGGCAGTGAAACTACTCTGTACAATATCATAGTGGTAGATACATGTCATTTATACATTTGCCAAAACCCATAGAATGCACAACACCAAAAGTGAATTTTAATGTAAACTATGGACTTTGGGCAATAATGATGTGTCAATATAGGTTCATTGATTGTAACAAATGTACTAGTCTGGTAGGGGATATTGTTAGTGGGGGAGGTCATATGTAGGTGGGGGCAGGGAGCATATAGGAAATCTGTATTTTCTGCTCAGTTTTGCTGTGAACCTAGAAAAATAAATACTTTTATTTATTATTTATAAACACTTTATTTCTAAAAAATAAAGTCTATTAAAAAAAGCAGAGCGAAAAGACAGATTACCTACAAAGGAGAAACAGATTAATATCTGATTTCACATAAACAACAACGGAAGCCAGAGGCAGTGGAATAACAGCTTCAACATTGGAGCAAAAACAATTATCAGCCCAGAATTCTATAGCCAGTGAGAACACTGTCCAAAAATAAGGATTAAATATAAACACTAAAATTGTTTGCCACTAGTTGATTCTCACTAAAAGGAATTCAAAAGAGTATATACTTCAGGCAGAATGAAAGTGATTTGAGATGGAGAGTATAGAGGTGAAAAGAAATGAAGATCAGAAAATGTGGAAAAAATTGCAAAAGTGGCCATGCTTACTGACTCTCTTGGCCTCCATGCTCCTTTGCAATGTGATTTTGTCAAGAGATGTAGTCTATTTCTCCACTCCTTGAATTTGGCCTTGGCCCAATTCATGCCCAAAGCAATGAGACGTGGCAGAAATGATGATGTTTCAGTTGTAAACTTCCATTTATTATCTTGGACTCCTAAACTGTCATGTTAACAAGCCAAGGCTAGCCTGCTGGAGGATGAAAAACCACACAGAGGCGCTGCTCTAGACCATTATAGATCTGTTCAGCTCGGAGTTGACTTACCACCTGACTGTAGACTCATATGTGAGCTCAGCTGAAATCAGCTTAAATTGCCCTAGACCAGAAAAATTGCCTACCCATAGTCTTGAAAAATAATACAAGGTTATTATTCTAAGTCGCTAAGTTTTGAGGTAATTTATTATTCAGTGAGAAGCACCAAGAGTTAGCAATAGATAATAATGGTATAAATCAATAATATCTTGTGGGTTAAAAAATAAGATAGAAATAAAATATACAACAATAGATAGCATGTGACTAGAATTGAAGTGTGTTACAGTTAAGAAAAACATTTATTGTTTTCAAATAATAGGAATTCCAGGGATAAGCATTTTAGAGCTGGTGCAGTTGATCAAGGAATTTATCAAGGACCCAGGCTCTCTCCATTTTTTTGCTCTACTCTTTCTAGTTATGGCCATAATCCTTATGTTCACAAGTTGGCTGCTGCATCTCCAAGTATTGCAATTGTGTTCCAGACAGAAAGAAGGTGAGAAGGTAATGAGTCTGTCTCTTCTTTATGGGGAAAACAGTATCTTTCCCACAAGCTCTACCTGATAGATTTCACTACCCAGAACTGTGTCACGTGGTCATATGTAGGTGCCAGGAGCCTGGGAAATTGAGATTTTTTTTAGCTAGGTGAACTGCTTTCCCAAAGCAAATAAGGATTCTGTTACAAAGTGAATGCAGGAATGCATATAAGTTAGGCAACTAGCAGTCTCTGCTCTTTATTTGAGAAAAAACACCTTACTTAAGGGAACAATCCAACAGGAAAAGGAAACAAGGTACTAGGCATAAAGACTGAGAGGTAACATTGTGCCGGGAGCCAGGCACTGACTAGAGTGAGACTTCCAGTCCTGGCTCTGCAGCTGCCCCACTGCAGACTGGTCCTCAGTTTTTCCCCTTTAAATCAAGAGGCTGGAGTAAACGCCCGTAAGCCTTTCTGAGAGCCTGTAGAGACTGAGGGAATTAACATTTATGATTCTTCATGTGCAATAGCTCATTTGGACCTTACGACTAATATATGAGTCAGTGTCATCATCCCACTTTACATCGGGGATGTGAAATCTCGGAAAGATCAAATAGTGTGCACAGATCCCAGATCTAGTAAATGGCAGAGGCAGAATTCCAGCTGGGGTCTGCAGGCCTCCAAAGCCAGAAGCTCCTCTCCATTGCCCACCTTTCTCAAAAGGTGAAATTACTTATTGAATTTTAAGGTCACATTTTCTAAACGGTGCCTTTAGGTGTGTGTGGCCTGGTGACACCTGCAGCAGAATCACTTGGGGGTATTTATTACACATGCAGATCCCTGGACTCCTTCAGGTGAACTGAAGCAGGCTCTCTAGGGCTGGCACCCAGGAATCTGCATTTTTAAAGGCTCCCCAGGGAATGTGAAGACATTACAAAGTTTGAGAACCATGGTTTTAAACTTATAATTTATTGTTCCATTCTAATGTATTTTATTTATAGGTCCGTGGCTCATGGAAATTTCCTCCTAATAGTAGGAAAATGAAATTTAAAAATAGCCTGTTTCTCCTTCCTGTTCCTCAATTTCCTAATGAACACACTCAATTCTATGGAAAATGTTAAGGAACTGGAAGTGTGTTATAGAAGATACCCTAACACTGATTAACTGAGATTCTCTGAGGCAAGGGCACCGATTACCAGGAACATGAATGCTGATTAGAATCATACAGAGCTGAATGGGGGTGGGCAAAGGAAATGACATTAGCTAAATATTTATTATGTTCCAGATATTGTTGCAGACACATTACGTCACTTAAGTGGCTTAAGACATGTGATTCAATCCCTTTTATTTACCAATGGGGTAGGTATTCTTATGATTTCCATTTAAGAGATGAAGAATCTAATGATGAGATAAGGACAGTCACTTGTCTGAGGTGAATCATTCATTCATTCATACATAGAATAAATATCTCTTATATAAGACACTGAGAATAGAGCTGCAAAAAAGCAGTCTAGAGACCTCAGGTGTCACAAGGCCCTGACTTACCCATCGAGTCTCCATTGAAGAAATTGGAAATGAGAGGGCAGATTGGGACTGGAGCCTGCCAGAAGCAGTTTCTCCAGACTTGGTCTGCCTGCTGCAGGGACTAAGAGGAGAGCTTGCTACTGGTGGTCTCTAGTAACCCCAGAGAGCAGGCTGTCCTTGGTTTTAGCAACAGCTGCATCCCTGGTTAGGTGGTTCAGTGTATACCAGGCCCTTACCTGCCCAGAGGAGAGGAGCAGATCAGGTGTCTGGAGGGAAGGCCTAAAAGTAGAACCTGAAAGGGGGAACCCCCAAATCTTATATTCTCTCACTAACCTCGGAAGGTAGATATTTCCATTTTAAAGACGGAATAGAGGCTCAGAAACGTTAACTGACTTGTTCAAGTAAGTGTCCAAGCCAGGAGGGAAATGGGGTCGGTCTCAGATCCCAGCTCCAACATCTCACCCTGCCCCTCTGTAGCTCAGGAGGGAAGTCTATACAGGCAGGAGAAAGTAAATTACAAACCAGTACTAGAGGCTGGTTATGATTCCAGCTACCAAGGTTTATTTAATTCCAAGTTCGAATCACACAGAAAAGAAAGTTTTCTCCTTAAAAGTTTCTGTGGAAAAAGGTTCTCTGTTCTATGTAACAGCCTCCTAGGCTGTGTTTGTGTCTGAAGAGAGGACTAGTCTGACAGGAAGAATTACAAATCTGGAGCTCATTTTGGCGTCCCAGAGGGAAGGTGGGTGGAGCGTCTCACAGCAAATTAGAAATTCGTAATGAAAACGTAGCCGAGTTTATTTGGGTTTCTAGTGACACCTCAGAATTATTGTGCAGGCGTGTCGGCGGCAGCTCAAAGAAATGACTGCTCTCCCTCCGCCCCGGGGGTGCTGCGTGCTAAGAAGGGGAATCCTCCTATCTGGGGGTTGGAGGTGGGGCCTTCACTTTCCCACCTGGATCTGGAAGGGGTGAGAGGCAAGGAGTGTGGTTTGGAGTCCTGTTCTGGGTCTGCTCTGAGTTACGGAGGGAGGCGGGCCGCTATTCAGGGGTGTGCCTGAGCTCAGGATCTGAAGTCTGAAGCTGGGATCTGAGGTCAGGATTTGGGGACTTTTTGGGCCTGAAATTTTGGGGGGAGGCGGTTGCGGTGCCTAGGTTGGGGGTAGACGCTGATAGCGGGAGGAAACAGGAGACTAAGGCGCACGGGGCAGTGAGGAAAGATGTTGGTGGGGGGATGTTTAAAGTTGAGGCGTCAATCTGGGGAGTGGAAGTCGAAGCCTGCCTGACGGTACAGCGGATCTGGGTGAATTTGTTGGGGATTGGTGGTACAGAGCTGTGAATGGGGGTCGGGGTGGGGTTGGGGTCAATATCAGATCTTAGGTGCCTAGGGAGGCTAGAAGAGCGTCAAATGGCCACAGCCTTTTCCAAAAGCGACTCACACCCAGACACGCCCATCGTTCAGCCCAGGCCCTCTTGGACTGGAGGTTCAGCAGGGCCTGGGCTACTTTGGACCCTGCCCCCACTTACTCTCCAGCGAGCGCGGAGCGACTCTGGCTCAAGCAGGGGTCCTGCTGTACGGCCCCGGGGGAGTCTAGGGGCGTGGCCAGCAGGCGGGCGCCTGCAGCTCTGGATTGGCTGCCCAGCGGGCCCGCGGGCGGGGCTCCAGGCTGGGTCCCGCTCAGCCGCTTGCAGACAGCCGGGAGGCGGGGCCGGCGGAAGCCCGGCAGCCAATGGACGCGCGGCCCCCGAGCAGTTACAAAGGGCCGAAGCGAGGCCGCTGCCGCGGCGGGGGAGGTGGGGCGAGGCGAGGCTTGCTAAGGCGAGGCGGCGGCCGGGCCGGGCCGGGCCACAGGCAGTGGCGGCGGGACCATGGAGGCGGCGGCCGCTGCTCCGTGTCCCCGGCTGTTCCTCCTCGTCCTGACGGCGGCGGCGGCGACGCTGGTCCCGGGAGCGACGGGTGAGCAGCGGCGCGGCGGGGGTGGTGGGCGATTGCGGGGCGCGCGGGCCGGGTCTGGCCTCTGGCTCGCTCCTTCTCTTTCTCAAACATGGCGCGGGGCCGGGGGCGCAGGTGGCGGCGCCCGGGCCGGGGCCGGGCTTTCCTGGCGGGGCTGCTGCCACGCGAGCCGCTGGCGGGTCGGGGAGGCGGGTCGGGGGCGTGTGTCCGAGCATGGGTGGACGTGACCGGCAGCCGGTGGCTGGCCCCGGCTTCTGCTCCCCGGGGGAGGTGGCGTCGGGCGGAACGGTCCGAGGTCGGGGGCTGCCCTACGGGCGGAGCGGTATGAGGGTGGCCCGGACTGGCCGAGTTGGGACTGCTCCCTGCCTCCTTCTCTGGGGAGCTGTGTGGCGTTGTCCCTGGCACCCCACCCCAAGCGGGTTGTTGCGAGAGGCTCCCAGGGCCCGAGGCGGGGTTGGGGTCGGAGGAGGCTTCCCGCGCTGGGTGTGAGCTCTGAGCCTCCAAGGCTTCCCGGAGCAGTGGGAGGGGCGACGTGTGATTAAGACCCCGGGGTCAGCAGGGTGGACCCCGCCAAGAGGGACTGCTTCTCCAGCCAGCGGCTTTGGAAAAGGAGCTGCAAAGCTTTGTGTGAGGAGCAGGAGGCACGAAGATGAGCGAAATGTTTCTTTCGTGCGTCTGGGAAGTGTTGAAGTGAATCCAGTAACCAGAAGGCTACAGATTGTTTTCGTAGTAGAAACTTGAACTTTTGCTCACTCTGCGACGTTTGGAATGTTTGAATGGGAATGGCTCTGTGAATTAATCAAACACTTTTATTTCCTCGAAGGGACATTGCTAGTGATGTTCCTTTTTCTGAGTGGCAGCTAGTAGTTTGAATCAGTTGTCTGTATAGCTAGTTTTCAAGGGAATGTTTGCTCCTTTTTCCAAAATATAAAATCAGAATGGCGTACGTGGTCATCACCTTACGCCCGTGGAAGGAGTGAAAAACTGTTAGCATCTAAAATAAAACACTAGAAACTAAACCACAAGAGCCTTACTTATTACTTAGTATTAGCAACTAAAATATAGTGAAAATACATTTCTGTTTCAGAAATTGAATACCCAGTGTTTTAAAAAACAAAAACTCAAGACTGAGTTGAGGGTGCCAATTATTGCTAATAGCTACTGTCTACTAAGAGCTTACTATGATGTAAATACATCAAGTACACCAAAGCACTGCTATCTAATCCCCACAACTGAACTCTGAGGGCTAATGGCATTTGCCCTATTTTATAGATGAGGAAACTGAGGTGCCCAGAGGTTTAGTACTCAGTTACTTGAGAGATGTGAAGTTATGATTTGCACCCAGGGTTCATGTTTTCAAAACATATACACCTTAATATATACACCTAACTACTGTCGGGCATAGCCCATTGTTTCATTTTTAGCCCTCTGATGAGCAATTGATCTTTATTATGCAGTTTTAGGTTTTGCCCTTACAATTTGAAAATCAGATTAGCTTTTTGACTCCTAGTACATTCCTGGAGTCCCTTCACATTGGGCCTACATGAGAAGAAACAGTGGAGTTTTGACATTGGCAAGATAAATGTGCAGATAGGTAGGAGAATTGATACTGTTATGCCTCAAGCATAAGTTATATTTCCACACCACTATTAACTTGAATAACAGTTCATTCTTTTCCAGCTAGCGTAGCACAAAGTTTTCATGGATTCAAATAACAGTGCTGGAGTAATGGATGTACAGAACATCTCTCAGTCCATGCTCTGGAGGAGCTTCCAGACTACACAGGCATGCCTACATACAATACAAAGCTGATTCTAGTGCTAATACTCTAAGTCTAGACTACCACAACTGGTCTGCCTGCCCTGGGTGGGTATGTTGATGTTTCACTCCATCCTTTCATAACATTTCCAAGGAGCTTAGTGCTTTTTTAAATTTATAATTTGGCTTCCTTTTTAAGAGCTTACAGTTCCTTATTGTCTGGGTATCAGTTTTGTATTCTCTGCCCAGCTTCTGCTCTCCCCAACATAGATTTCTCTGGGGAAATTGGTTCCCTGTCCCTAGTACACAGTTTAGTACCCCTATGTCTACATATATTGGGGTTGTCAGAAAAGTCATGACACATTTTTGCAACGAAAAAACGTAGAAAAAAATACAACATGACTTTTCTGACAACCCAGCATATCCCATATGAGAAGGCTGTTTGCATGCTTTCTGCCATTTCATAACTTTTTGCTTTGAAAACATGCCTAAAGCCCAACTCTTCTTTATATTAATGCCTCTTGAGTGTCTCTTCCTTTCTTTGTGTGCATCTACCAGTTTAATCCTGCCTGTATTATCACTCAAATCTAGTTGCTTTCCAGTGTTGCTCTCTTCGGAGCTGTTCTGTAGGCTACTGCCAAGCTAACCTTCCTCAGCCATCCCTTCAAATGGCTTACAGGATTTCGCATTTGTATTCAGCACTTAGAGCACCACTTGAGGCTTATGATTAGGGCCATCTCTGAGTGTCCAACACTTCTCACTATTGCAGACTCTCAATTCCAGTGATTTCTGTTTTTCCACTGACTCCTGACTTTTTAGCCTTTTCACTACGTACTTAATTTTGCCCTTTTTGGTAGTGTGAGGAAAGAAGTTCTCAATCTTGACTTTCTGTACTGGTTTAGTTCCTGAACGCTATTTCCCTGAACTGTATGTATAACACTTCTAGTTTGTGTTGTCTATGTCTGCTGTCTTCTGCACTGTTATTTAACTATACTCTTGAACATGTTACAGGTACCCAGAGGTCCAGGATCATGCCTTTTGTTTCGTTAGGCTCTCAGAACCTAGCACTGTGTTTTATATTCAGTTCCACTTAAATGCTTATTGATTAAATGAATGCCACTTGACTGGGCATTCATTTAGTATTTATATTGTTATATGTTAAGTACATTTTATGCAATATTAATTGATAATTCTGTGTATATATTCAGGACAAGTTGTATGATGTGAAGGAAGCAGATGGTTATTAGATTTGGTTATTAGTCCCAACTTCATCTCCAGTTATGCAGAAAATGGGGGTGATACCTACTTTTTCTAATTCACGAGATCTTGAAGATAAAATAAGAAAGTTGTGTTGGAGTTTGAAGTTGCTACTTGGCATTGGCAATAACAGGTAGGAGTGATGTTCAGCCAGCAATTCCCACTGGGCCACGTGTGCTTTTATTGGTCAGACATCCTTTCTGATTGGTGGGTACCATTGTGATGCCAGTTGTTAAATATTTTTAATGTCACCCCTGCAGAGAGGCATCAGTATTCAAAGAGGGAAATGATTACTGTAGGCTGAAGTGACTGGGGGAGGCTCCCTGGACACTTGAGGACTTCAGCTGACTTCGAAGGGTGGCTAGAATTCAAATGGGCAGAGAGTATTTTATGAGTATTAAACTCTCTTTGTCAGCTGTGTCCCCCAATTGCCCCAGGGCCTACTGCAGTGCAGGAACCAAAGCTTGTATTGACTGGCTGACAAGTTACTCTTTAGAGTTAAATTCCTTATTCTATACTGTGGTTTGGATGTATTAACCACTGTTTGTTTTGTGTGTGTGTGTGTGTGTGTGTTTTGCAATTCTAAGAACTATAATAGGTGACTGGAAACAAATCAGAAAGGTAACGTAAGTGGGATAAGTGAGGGAGAATTATATTGTGGACTGCCCACTAGACTAGGCATCCTAATGGTGAAAGTCGTAAGTCACTTCAGTTTACAGATGGGAAAACACGACTGAGATTTAGGTGGATTTCTCAGGGTTAGGCAGAACTGAGATAGGAACTTTGATTTTTTTTTTTTTAAATTCCAAATCTTGTGCCCCATATGGCACATTCAAATGTGAAGCACTTGGAATGGGAGAGGAACAGCGTTAATGGAGTGACTTATATAAGTCAAGTTATCTTGAATTTTACAGAACTTATGAAAAACGACTTCTGTAGGTGGGGAGGAGAGGCAAATGATTACAGGTTATATAAAAGTCCTCAAGAGAAGGGAAGTATCTTTTTTATATTGCTGATAAAAGGACCTAGTATAGAGCTTATTGATTGAGTAAACTAGGCCTATGGTAGTTTGGAAGATGGTGAAACAATTTTGAATTGAATGGAAGTGGGATGTAGTTGAAGGGCCTTACAGTAGTAGTACATGGTTAGGTTTCGAATTTTAGGTGGTCTGCTTTGTTATTGAAATTAAATGAGGAACTGACATGATTAAAATAATAAAGAGGGAGATAAATCTTGTTCCTGTGGGGAGGGCCTTTTTTGAAAGATTCTTGTATGCCTAGTTGAAACAGTTATAGGAATTCCACACCACTCTTGTTGAACCGTTGTGTTGCATCAGATATGTTCATGTCTAATGAAGTGGGCTTTGAAAATGCCATTGTCCTGTGGATGGCCTTTTTGATGCAAGAGAGAGCAAGTCTCTTCAAAAGACAGAACTCCCTGCACATGTTGAAGGGTGCCTTTTGCTGTTCTTTCTAGGCTGTGGCTTACATAATGCAAGTTTCAGAACAGATGGACTGTGGTTTGGTGTCATGTGATTGGGTCACATCTTTGCTTCCTGCTTCTGGAACTGAGGGCAGATGCTGGCATATTTCTCAGGGATTTTCATGCTTTGACCCACAGAACTAGCTCAAGAAAACTTCTGGAATCGTCTCAAAATTTATGATCTATCTTGACCCAGTCTTAACTCCACTACTTAGAATAGTAGTTAATGCCTTTCCTACCTGAAGTTTCTCAATGTCAAATTCAAGCAGTCTCCATAAACATTAAGATTTGCTGCTGCTCTGAATTAAATCCAGTACAGTTTTGGCCCAGATAATGCAGGTAGGTTTCTTATGGTTACCTCTTTTTGACAAGAACTTATAGTTGGTTGACTTGTAGGTTTTCTTGCTTTAGGTAAACGCTTTCTCAGACACTGCTGGAGTAAGTCTGATTGGTTTAATGGGTCCCGTTTTGTACGTCAGGTCTGGCGTTGTTGTAAAGCTCGTCCCTCATTTTGGCAATCTGAGCGCATTACACATTATAAAGAATGATTTCTAACTTAAAAAAAAGTGTGATTTGCAGAGAGGACATTCAGTTGCTTTGACATTTCTTGGAGGTTTAGTAGTCCTAGCACCATTTTATCAGTCTGAAAGGAATACATTATAAGACTATGCCAGGCATTCTGCCTGCCTTGGCTCATTTAATTCTCATAACCGACCCTGGATAGTAGCTGTATAATAGCACAGAAGCTTCTTATTTATGTACCAGTTAATAACCAAAAGACTTTTTTTAAGTCCATTTGTTCCTAGGTCTAGTTGACCAGTGCTCAGGAGATAACTGTAGGTTTTTTTGTTGGCATTGTTTCTAGCCCAGGATTCTTTTCATCCCTCTTACATTATCCAAAGGTGTCAATATTCTGTCTTTCATCCTTTAATTATAAATACATTTATAAAAAGAAGACACTGCTTCAGCTAGAACAGATATCTGTAGACTAACAATAGTCCAACCACTGAGTTCATTAGCATTAACTCCATCTGCCAGAGTTGACAGGATTTTGTTCAGATTGGAACATAGATTATATCTGTACTTTTGTAAATAGAAGAGCTTTTCTGTTTCCATTTTACATACCAGGAAACGAGGTCATGGTATTAATAAGTGGTGCCACCTGCATTTGAGCATTCCAGTGTGTACGCTTTCCTGTACATCATGCTGCTTTCATATACAGTAAATATTTGTTATCGTTACTTCATCAGGAAGATGGTTTTCCTTTTTTTAAACCATAAGAATTTGCTTTTCTTAATTACAGTTTGCCTCTTTGCAACTGCAGATTACTCAGATAATTGCAGTCTTTCTTTGACATTATATTTATATTTAGGTAATTTGAATCTCTCCAGTGAGTCTAACGATGGTTGATCATTCATTATTTGTATTGATTTATATAGATTCATAGCATACTCCTTGGTTCTCTAGGTAACATAAGCACAGACCTGAAAAATAACTGAAAATTTGAATTACAGTAAAGAAAAAGCTGTCATTAATGTTTTCGCTTATTCCAGCATCCATGCATTTTTATTAGTATAATAAAACCATTAATTAATTATTGTGTCTCTTTCAGTAGTTTATCAAAGCTAATAAAAGTGTTCTAAAGTTGGTAAAGAGCTTCAGCTTGTAGAAGAAATAGTTCATTTTTAATCTTAGTCAGCAAATATTTAGTAGTGATCAACACGTGGGAAGTACAGAAAAAGAGGCAGACCTGCTTTCAAGCAATATGATGCTGGGAAAATAAGAGTAGAGATTCAATAATAGCAACTGCAGGGACCATAGAGGTGGTAGGACTTGATCTCCGTGCCTTACAGGATGGGTAGGGTTAGGTGTGGATGAGGGGTGGAGGGAGAACACTCCCAGGCAGGAGAGGATGATGTGTGCGAAGAAGGAGCGTGCGAAGTTTCAAGAATTTTGGAAAGAGGAACAGAAATTCAGGATGTAAAGGGTGAGTTCAGAGAATTATGGGCCGTGAAAATCAGGGGAATGGTTTTAATGTGGAAAAAGAATGTTACCTGTACCAAGAGGAAATAGAGCAGAGTGGCTTCCTAGGAAATTTTGGAGTTGGTATGATGGCATTGGGACTGGAGTGGAAGGGTGGCTCCATGGCATTTCAGGAAAGACGGAGGAGCCTTAGTAGGGCCCTTGCCTGACTGCTCCTCCCCCACACATCTGCTTGGCCTCCTGCCTCACCTCTTCCACATCTTTGCTCACATGTCACCTTTTTCTCAATGAGGTTTACCTGGATCACCCTTTTAAAAGTTGCCATTATCTTACTCTGCTTTTCCTTTTTTTGTAACACTATCTTCTGAAATTCTGTTTTTATTTACCATATTTACTATATTTTTTGTGTCTTTGCTATCAGAATATAAGCTTCTTGAAAATGGATATTTTTTGCTTTGTTCACCAGTGTGTTTAAAGTGCATAGAAAGTATCTGGTGCATCATAGGCACTCAGTAAATATTTGTTGAATAGCAATAGTTCTTAGCTCTAAAAAGTGGAGTTCAAAAATTAAGGACTCTATGAAATAAAAAAAGATGACTCCAGGATTTTTTGCTCTGGATAATGCCTTTAACTAGTAGGGAATTGGGCGAGAGAGAAGAGAGGTGAAAGTGAATTCTAGTTTGAGCATGTTGAGTTGGAGGTGATAGGATGGCCAAGTGGAATTGTTCAGTAGGCAGCAAAGATATAAAACTTGAACATGATTGGAAATGGGAGAGAACTTTAGGCAAAGAAATGAGTATTGGCGTTCTCCTCCCACCTCATTCTCTTTCTTTTGGATTCCAGTGCCCTGCCACCATAAGTGGAATAGTTTTTATTTTGACCCTGAACTCCTAGTTTACATCTGGAACCTTGCTCAGTTCCTGGGATACTCTTCCCTCCTGTGTTGTGGATCCATACCTTGTGCACCCCCTCCCCCCAGCCCCCAACGCCATAGAAGTATATATTTATAATTCTTTGTATTCTTCTGGTTGTACTGAAATTAACCTTCAGGCTATGCCTCTTTTCTCCACAAGTAATATGATTGACCTGTTGGAAATCTGCTCTGGCTCTAGACTGAAGTAGAAGAGAGGAAAATTTCCTGTTTGGGGCCTGCATTTACACCGTTGGCTTCAGGTCATGGTTGTGATTTTATAGGTGTCACCTTTACTGTGTCCTAGAGCTCCCTGATGCCTATTTTGTTAAATGCTTTTCATGCTGTCGTCTTTCTCCACCAACCAAACACTTGGTGCAGTTTTATCTCTAGACCATCTTTATTTTTCTCTTGATTGACCTAACTTGTTTTCCTTCCCATTTTGAAGGCATTCAAATCATGTGATTTGGTTGCCAGAAGTTTAATAAAATCTTTGTTTATGGGAGTAGATATAAGAAACCCACACATATTTGTCTGGAATTAGAATCTAATTCATATACCTCTCTGGGACTCACTTTTCAAAAGAGGATGACACCTAGCTTAAATGATAGTTAGGAAGATGATGTGTCACAGAATCTATAAAGTACCTAGCACATAGCCTGATACCAGTAGAAATTCAATAAATGGGAATTATTATATATTTAAATAAATATATAATGTGAAGGAATGTCTTTTGGAAGAGGAAATACATGTCTATGTAATGAAGAACTGCGATTAATTGGCAGACTGGCAGGCAGATTTCACTTGGTATAAGGAAAGGCTTTCTATTAATGGGAACTGTCATAAAATGGAACATTACAAGGTACTAGTTTCCCTGTTACTGGAAGTATTCAGGCAGAGGTTGGATGACCTTCTGTCTGAGAAGTTGTAGAAGGAATTGCGTGTTAGGTGAGAGATTGGAATTGATTAACTGCAAGTTCTGTTTCTACTCTAGAATTCTATGCTTGTAGGTGTAACCCAAGCTTCCTTGTCACTGTTTTTAGCCAGCACACAGGCTCTCAACCTCTTTAGCATTCATGGCTTTGAAAAGAGTACTATTTTGTAACTTTCATATTGTATAGGAGAAATTTATTGATTGATTGGCCTGTGTGCTCTGGCCATTTTTCAGAAAAAGGGTTTAGGAGGCTTGAAATAAAAACATGCAGTAAGACAAAAAATAATGATCGGAAAGATAAGAACCAGTAAGTAAAAGGGGGAAAGAGAGAAAGATTATAAATTTTAGCTGAGGAAAGCTTTAGCAGTTGAGCGCAGTACTTACTTACCGCTGAGTTTTCTAGCACTGTGGACAATAAAGGAACTTGTTAGGTTGCATAGAATTTCATTGCCTATTATTGAGAATTCATGAGGAGGCTGCCGCCTTCCTTAATAATATGGAGCCCCAACCGTGAAGATTGCAATGCAGGGAGAATGTCCAAGTGGTAAGAGGTTCCCGGACCTGGCAGCCCTGATTCTTGTTTTCTCAGGCTTCCTCTTTAACATGTATTGAGGGTTCAATTTAGTACTGCTGCTACCATTTTTCTTCTCCACTCCAAGGCTCCGATCCAAGTATGAACACACTAGTCTTACCCTAATGCCAATGGAACAGCTGATGTAAGGCTGGAACGTTTAAATCAAGCTTTGCTAAAAGCTAGAGGATAATGAATAGAGTAACATGAAACTGTTCAACCTGGCTTACAAAGACGTTTTCCTCATGCCCTTATCTTTCAGCCTGTCTCCATTTGGCAGACATCATCTGGGCACTGCAAGCAAAGGTGAATATAGCCAGACATTTGCCTTTCTTCAAACAGGCCCAACACAGCAAGGTCCACAAAGTGTCTTTGCTTGGGTTTCCTGTTTGAAGAGCTGCCTCCTTAGTTGGTGAGGGATGTTGGGAATGACTTCCTTTAGGAGAGACCACATTCAGAAAGTGTGCCCCTGTGTATGTGGATTGCATAGTAACCCCAATATTTATATAAAAGATACCCACATATGTTACCATGAAGGACATTCTGTGGTTAGAGATGCTGATTTCACTGGGAAAAACAAGTTTCTCCCTGCTCTTGGGCAGAATCTGTTACAGAAGTCTTTGTATAAGGCACTGGGACATAAAGGGAAGAATTTGGGTTTATCATTCATTATGACTTGAGTGGATTCACTTTCCTTTCTTACTCTGCTGAGTAGTTACTGAGCCACTTTAGGCCTTGTTTTGGTGTTTCCTTGTTCTAACCAACGAGGCGAAACCTCTTTATTTTTGTTCACTTGCTTCCGGATCACCATTCCATCTAGATTTCCTAGATGTGAACCTCACTGATTACATAATAGTGTATATTTATAGTCCTAGGACACCTTGTGCAGGCATCTTGTTACATTTCTACAATATAAGGTCTGTAAATATGCATTGAAATACAAATAGCTCCCATGGAAAAAAGCAAAAACATGGCTTTTTCTACTAATAGTGAGGACTAATACACGTATTTGGGAGCACTGAACATGGAAGAGATAATTAAACCTGAAGAGGAATATAGAGATAGAAAAGCAGTAACTGTAGTTTTTTATTTATACAAACACATAAGCATAATATGTATGGAGTCGTGTTTTTTTTCTTGTATTCATCTCCAAATCGAGCATAATGTGCTCTAATTGAGTCTCTTTGTTTAGCACATCGCTGTTGATTTGAGTACTTTCTCCATTTGAAAAACTGACATTTTAATTTTGTTATTCAATGTGCAACAGATTGGAATAAAAACACCAAGATTGTGTATTGTAGATTTCTTTCAACAATAATTATATGTAATTATTTTACCAAAATAAACAAGTTAAAGTAATTTTAGCTATTTTATCTCGTTCTACACATTTGGGGAAAAAATTACAAACCAGGGGTCAGAGTTTGCTCATGTTTCTCAACGAGGAAAGATAATTTCTGATTCTTAGTTTCATCCACTTCCACCAAAGCATTGTGAAATCGATGCTAATGAAGAGTACTGAAAATATATACTGGAGAGTGGCTATGTGCTAGTGCTACTAAAAACAGTTGATAATTTTCATGAAGGAGGTATCGCAAAAATTTTAAGGGACCCATGAAGATTAAATGAGATTGTGCACATAAAACTTGTGGCACATTTCCTGGCATGTAGACAACACGAAGTAAATGATAGTTATTATTAAGAAAATTGTTTTTCAAAGACTCATAGAATTTGTAGATTAGAAAGGACCATAACTAGGGGAGCCTGATTGCGATTTCGTCTGACTTTACTTGACAGGCGAGGAAACGGGCTCAGAAGTTATTTCAGGATAATAATTCCACTAATGACCAAACAGGAATGTAGCTTCCTCCTCAGTTAGAACTTCATTATCCCTTTTCTGACTCAAGCCTCTTTTAGGGAGAACGATATTTTTTAAAATCGCCTAAATTTATGGAAGCTTTCTTGACTATCAAATCAGACCCCTAACAGATGGATGCATAGGTGGATAAATAATGATAAAGTCAATATAGCAAAGTAGCAACAATTGTAGAATTTAGGTGGAGAGTATATAGGTATTCACAGTTCTGTTAGTTTTTCTGAATATTTGAGATGTTCATAATAAAATGTTGGAGGAAAGAAATTGAAAAAAATCTATAGTATCTCCTCACGCCAGATGTGTTCCTGTTATTGATCTCTAAACAGACAAACCAGCTACAGCTAAAAGAAATACAACAAGTGGGGGTGGGGAATGGGCAGAGCCCTCAGGAGTGCACGTTATAGGCCCTTTTCCTTTCCTTGACATCTCCAGGGATTGAGAACCATGGGTCTGCCTTGACTTTGCCTTTTCTTTCTTTTCTCTCTCCCTTTAAAAAAAGAAAACCAATTTTACAAATGATGGTTGTGCATTGCAGATCTGAAATTCCCTAACCCACCAACAAACAGGCCAATTTGCACAATTAGCACAGTAGGTCACTTTCCTGTGAGCAACTGCTGTAATTTTTTTCTATACATTGTTTTGCTTTCTCTTTTTCTATGGCAAAATTTGCTTTTGTTGTCTTCCTTCTTATATTTAATGCATTGATAAGCTTGAGTCTTTCTTTTTACACAGTCTTTCTCCCCAAGATCACAATTGTTTCTTCTATCTTATCCTTTAAAAAAAGAAAAACCCCACATAAATATACTTTTAGCTAGGACCTTTCCACTCTTTCTCATCTATTGTCTTAAGTTTTTTCAGATCCAACCTACACTTGCCTTATGATGGGAGAAGGAGGGAAGAGTTTCAATAAACTAGGTTTTAGGAGTCAGGCAGAAACCTTGGGGCATGCTCTTGAAGGACCACCAGCCTTAGAATTGTCTGTGCACTGCACACAGATGGTATGCCCTAAGGAAATAGCTGCTCTGAACAATTAAGTGCTTGCATCTAATTAAGCTTAGAGATCCTGGAACTGGGAAAAAAGTCTCATGGAGTAAATGGGTGTAATCACCTATGAACCATTCTAAACCTTAGCTAGGGTCTAGTAATTATTGACTTAAATATATAGATGTTATAACTCCATGCTGCATATACATATGCTGCAAAATTCTATATAGCATAGTTCTGTGCTGTATCTTCAGTTCTCTGAAGTATAAGTAACATCAAGCACTGGCAGACCTTTATCTTTTAATAATCAACACCCCTGCTAAAGGCCTTTTTCAGTAACAGAAACTAGCATCAATGCCACCAGCAATTGGAAACCCATATTCATAATGCTAAGTCTCTGGACATTTAGATTTTGAGGTCTGAAAACTTGATTAGGTTGTTTACAGTGCCTCACAAGCTCCAGTTTTTACATACACAGTTTAGTCTTAAAGGGTAGGTATTCCTTTGAAAGGAGTTCAGACAACACTAGATGATTGCTTTCTCATGCTCCAAGGGAGGCCGTGAATTCAATGGTTAGAAATGTTATAAAATATAAAAATATTGTCAAAATATAAATATTATAAAATATTATAAAAGCCCTTCTATTTGGGTTGGGCTTTTCTGTCTCTGCTTGGTGTTTAATTCAGCTATATTCCTCTAGATGACTGCAATCAGAATCGAACTGCTTGCTTTGACATTTTGTTTGACAAGAAAGATGAGCATTTCAGACTAGAGAAGGCAAGAAAATTAAAGCTTGTGTGGCTATGTGTGGTTCACCAAGTCTCTGAGATTTCTAACAGTAGCTATCATCCGCCTTTTGGCTAAATTCAGTAATTTTTTCTTTGTTCTGCGAAGGGGTGGGAATGCATCAAGTTAAACACCAACAGAACTCAAGAGTAGGAAGTGTAATTGCTTCTGTGGAGCAAGAAATAGGAAGTGCTGAATATCTGGGAACTGCTGCGTGTGTGTGTGTAAGTAAGTGTAACAGTCTTGGTTATATGTAAACACATTATTAAAATAGACAAATATTTGGTAAATCTCAAAAAAAAAAAGACCTGACTAGAAAAATGACAAAGGAGAATGGTGTCTTTTTGATTAATTTTAATGTAATTCAACTTCAGTGTTTCTTTTTTAAGGTTAGTGCTTCTTGAATTCTATTTGATTAATCTTTCTGGACCCAAGTTTTGAAAATGTTTTCATCTAAAAGGCTTTTTACCTTTCGCATTGAGATGTGGATATAGTCAGTCCATCGAGAGCTGATTTTTTATTACGGTATGACATTTTGTTTGTTTGTTTTTTAAATAGTATGTTTGCCCAATTGATCTAGTACTATCTATTGGTAATAACCTTCTTTTTCCCAGTGTCCTACAGTGTCCTTTATCAAGTAGTGGAATATGTGAGGAACTATTGGGTTGTCAGAAAAGTCATGACACATTTTTGCAATGAAAAATGTAGAAAAAATACGTCATGACTTTTCCGACCCAGTATTCCTGGAATCTGTTTCATTGGTCTATTTGCCAATACCACACTGCCATAATTATTACTATTTTGTGGAGGGTCTTGATGTCTAGTAATGTAGGTTTTCCAAAAGCATCGTTTCCCAAGATTGCTTTGACTGACTGTTCTTGGGACGTTGTCCATATAAGTTTTAGAATCAGCTTGTTAATTCTCTCTCTATCTCTCCCCCCCCCCCGTAGGATTTTGATTTGTTTGAATATATAGATCACTTTGCAGAATATTGACATCTTTACAGTATTGAATCTTGTAGTAAGGAGGCTGACATGTTCCTCCATTTATAAATAAATTTGATTTTATATCTTTTAGAATTTCTATCAAATAAGTAAGGCTTTGAAGCTTTCTATTTGGAGTCTTATATGTCCATTGTTAGATTTATTCCTAGGTTTTTGATTTTTTTTTTGATGCTTTTGAAAATGATATATTTTTGTTTTTATTGCTAGTGTAAGAAAAGGTGATGACTTTTTTGTATAGTACCTTTTTTCTTTTATCATGAATAGGTGTTGAATTTTATGTTTTTGTTTTTGTTTACATCAAGATGATTATATGATCTATTTACATGTTCCTAAACTGTCTGACTCTTTTATTCCTGATTCTATGAACAGTTTCTTTGTAAATCATCTCCCTGGAATGACGGTTCTTCTTTAGCCGCCCTTAAGCCTCAGTTTAGCGTTACTCTTTGAGAGAAGCCTCCTGTTTTTCTGTGCTCTCTCTGCGCTTTGTCTGCATCACCCTTTGTCAGTAGCATGTTTGTTCTCTGCATCACATTGTGAACTTCCTGAGAGTACGAACCCTGTCCTGATCACGTCTGTCCTAAAGGGTATTATTTCTTCCTACACAGGGTACATACACTGCTCTTTTCTGGTAAAAGGTGTTCAGACCTTGCTCTCTGCTTCTAAAATTACTCACTGCTTGGCGCCGCCAGCTCATTTCTTCAACTATGGCTCCAGTAGTTCTTTTGCTGTTTGCTGGCCTAGGTGTAACTCTTCCTCTGCCCTTAGTTTAAAGGCAGCTGGCAGGTGGTTACCACTTCCTTCTCTCACCACAGTTCTGATTCATTCCCCTAGCCCAGAGTGATCTGCCACTGTCATTTAGGGTCATCACCAGACCTTAGTAGTATCTATGCAGCCAAGTCACAACATCTCCTACTGCCACCTTGCTTTTCCAGAGGGAAAGGGTTGTGTCCTTTGTCTTGTTTTACTTGGGGGAGATCACCACAGATTATTTAATAATCTTGTTTCTTTTGGGCTTTTTGAATACAGTGAAACCTTGGATTGCGAGTAATTGGTTTGCGAGTGTTCCTCAAGATGAGCAAACATTTCTAATACGTTTTAACGTGGTAAACAAGCGATGTCTTGCAATACAAGTAGTTTGTTTCCAGAACAAATTATGCTTGCAAACCAAGATATTACTGTATATCTAAATAAATTATGTTGCTTTGACTCTTAGGGCCCTTCTGTTTCTTCATCTATAAAATAAGGGGTTAGGATCAGGTAATTATTAGGTTCCTTCGAGCATGAACATTTTATGGTTAATGAGTTATTGTTTCTTAGTTAGGGGTATTACATATCAGTGTATACACTGGATGTGTTTCAACACTTTGTTAATTTGGCTTGGAACTAAAAATATATTTCCCTGTAGGTACTTCTGATGCTGCTACAGTGAGGTTCTTGGGCTAACCCTGTTCAAACAGTCATATTGCTAGAAAACGCTGTATGAGTATCTATGAACGGAGAATGAGAGAGAAATAGCTACCATGAATGTTCACTGCTTTATGCACACATTGTACTCTGTATTAATATTGCCTCCTAGAGCTATATAAAGATTTATTGTGATTCTCTGTCTAGCTCTAGAACAGGGACTTGCACATAGTAGGTGCTAAATGAATACTTGTTGAATGAATACATAAATGAATATTTGAGCATTTTATTATGTGCCAGGCACTATACTAAGTATTTATAAATACTATCTCAGTTAACCCACAAACATTCTGGGATTGCTGTTATAAATTTACAGGCTCAAAAACATTAAGCAACTTCCTCAGGATTACTTAATGGCTGACTGGCAGAGAACTTAAGTCTTTTTGTCTGTGAGTTCCATGAGATTAACTACCATACTCTTGTAATATTCATTAATCAATGTAAAATCTAATAAGAAACTGTGTAAACATGTGTTTAGATTGGGGAAAATTAAGAAATTGAGTTATCGTTTTAGTACTCACCATCAGAAATAAAAATTTCTCCGTTTATTTTAAGAGGCTAGGGTAAGTCAGAGTGTACATATCTGCTCTATATATTAACATACCCTCTCAGCTCACTGAAGTGCAACAAAAACAAGATCACTTGATAGGAACAGAACTGTAATCACACTGTGTACAGCCTTAATAGTATGACCATTTTCCTGTCCTTAAATAGGGTTCTAAAGTGTCAGCTTCTGTGGCAATGCAGTATTCCACTTCTGATTGTATCATCATTTATTCTGTCATTGCCCTATTGCCACCCATATAGGTTGTTTTCAACCATAAAATACTGGAATGAACATCTGTATGTTTATGTCTTTGCTCTGATCTCCTATTGTTAACTTAGACAAAATTCTAAGAAGTAAAATTAATAAATTAAAACCTATAAACCTTTTTTTTTTTTAAAGATTTTATTGGGGAATTGGGGGAGGGAACAGTGTTGGGGAATCGGGGAAGGGGAACAGACAAGTTGCTGTCCTTTTGTTCTTCAGTCTAGTTGTGGAGGACGTCGCTTCACTGGCCTATGTTGGTATTGTGATCATTGCACTCTTCCCGGCTGAGGCAGATCAGTCGCTGGCCATTGGACGGCAGCCCACTGCAGCCCCACTGCAGCCTACCCCATCGCTGGCGACTCACTGAGCCCAGTTCCAGGTTGAGCTGTTATTCACCATCTTAGCTGTAGAAGGCGCAGCGTCACTGGCTCTCATGTGGGATCTGAACCTGCAGCCCTGCTGCTCAGAGCTCACGCTCCCAAGCCAACTCTTAACCAACGAGCCACTTGCCAGCCCCCATATAGACCTTTTAAAGGCTCTCATTATATCTTGGCATTATTTTCCAGAAAGAACCTTAAAGTTTTGAAATTGAGATGAAGTGGCTATACTCCGTAGGGTACATATCCTGAGTTGGAGTTTTGAAGACAGTATAGGGAGAAGGGATGGAGCATAAAGAGGCATTTAAAATTTTTTTATAACTTTTAATAGCTATAATACACTAATATCTTTCAAAATTCAAAAAGTACAAATAGGTGTATAGTCTCCTCCCACCCCTATCCTCTGGGTACTCAGTTTCCTTCCATGGAAGCCAGTGTTTCACCTATTTCTTTTGTGTCCTTCCAGGAGATACTTCGTAATATGTACAAGCCAATTATGTGTATGCATTTCCCTCCCTCTTTCCCTTTCTCTTTCTCTTCCCTCCCTCCCTCCCTCCCTTCCTCCCCTCCTTCCTTTCCCTTTCTCCTTCTCTCCCTTAGCACAAATGTTACTAATATGTCAAATACATTGTTCTGCACTGTGCAGATTTTGACTTAATACCTAAGCGAGATTGGTCTACATTAGTATATAGAAATCGGGGGTTTTTTGGTAGCTCTATAGGCTTTCATTTTATATCATCATGTTATTTTACCAGCTCTATTGATAGATTGGATGCATAGGAACGATTAGAAACAATCTAGTATAAACTGTTAGGAAATTAATAACTCTGTATGTAAACCAGTTATAGGCTACATTCCTTCTGGGTCAGAGGGTAAGGTTCATTTGTAATTTTGGAAGTGTTGGATTTCCTTCCATTTATATGGAGAGAGATTATTCTGTACAATAGGATATTTTACATCAAATAAGCTTGAGGGAGGGAGGGACCTAAGTGGGAATTTTGGAAAGTTGAAAGGAGAGCACTGAGAGATGGAAAAGGACTTCAAGAAGATAGTAAGGGGTATAAAAGAGAAAATGTGCTTGTTTGGCCATTTTATTGAGGACCCTGGTGATGCTAAAGAGATATTTCTTGGATGTTTATTCAAGAAACACATACTAGATCTCCTGTGTGCCAGGACATAGGGATGCAGAAATGCATAAAGCACTAACCCAGTCCCTGAGCTGAAGAACTTCACAGTTTAATGGAGGAAATAGATAAACAGTGAGAAAATGAAGTACTTTACTGTAATTGTTGTACCTTGAAGATGTTAAGTTGAATTAGTCAAAGACTGGAAACAAAGTATTTGATGTAACTTGTAAAGTAATGGAATCTTACTATTTAAAGGATTGTAGTTTTAGACCAACTTTCCATTTGGTGCAGGAGAGCCCTACTTCATGAACTCTGACTTGGCCATTAAGCCTCTGCTTAAATATCTCTAATGACAGAGAAGTCAGAGCCTTTGAGGCCTCCATCTCCATTGGAGGGAGAAGCTGTAGTTAGGAAATGGTTTTTTATGAAGCAAAATCTACCACACCCTGACCTCACGATTTGATTTATAATTTAGTATAGGGATGAGATAAATTGACAGTTATGAAATCTACAAAATGAGGTGATTGTCTCCACAGCTAAGTTACCTTTCAGATCAAACTTGTTGAATTACTGTATTTCCCCATGTATAAGATGCACCCTTTTTCGAAAAATTTGGGGTCTAAAAACTGGGTGCATCTTATACAGTAGTTGTAGGTTTTTTACTTGCATTTCCCGCAATGAGGAGTTGTGTGAATTTTATGATGAATAAAACTTGAGTTCAATAACTTTATGTAATACATTTTTTTTTTCAAATTTCAGGACCCAAAATTAAGGTGCGTCTTATACATAAGAGCATCTTGTACATAGGGAAATATGGTAGTTCTTTGAATCTCTGACTCATATTTACATGGCAGATTGATATTCAAGTAATACTTACTGATTACTTATTATTTTGGACATTTGTGGGATTTTGTGCCCAGCTCTCCCTCTGTCTCCCCTATCACCATGGATACAGTTAACAGTAAATGCTGTTGACGCTTTTTAAATCTGTTGTTAAACAGATTCCCCAGATCTGCTAAGCAAATCTGTATCTTGAACTCGTGCAGTTTCATTTTGAACCTAAATGAAGGCCTTTGTATTAACTGCCCCTATATATCTCATCTTGCCATTTAGGCAGCCTTTCTTAGTGTGCTTTCCTCTGATACCTGGTATCAGCTAATTCCATAGAGCTTAAGAGACTAGGAAATGGAGGTATTGTGGAAAAACAGTGATTGAGAATTTAGGAGTGCTCACATTCTTCCAAAATGGAGGTGTGTGTTGAATTATAAATTATGCTGCTTAAAGGGCTTTAAAGGTGGCAGAAGTAAGTGAAATTTATCTGGAGAAATCAGATTTTTGTTTGAAGCTCTAAATCTGAAAGTGAAATGTTATCTAGACTAGAGGAGAATTTATTTTCACATTGTTTGGTGCATGGTATTTTGACAAGCTCCCTTTGACCTTGCTGCTGCAGGGTAACCCCATGGAGTGGAGTTGAGAAGAACCATTGAGTCCTTTGAAGAGCAAAACCCAGGGCAGTAGACTGGAGGGAGTTGGTGGTCAGGTTATTGGCCCTGTTTACAAATACATGCAGCGCACGCGCGCGCGCGGCACCCTCTGTATTAAAGAAGAGAACCTATGAGGTGTGCTTTCCCCAGAGGTAGGAGAGTGAGAAAAGAAAGGACAGGCCTCTTGGAGATGGAGCGGTTGGAGAGAAGAGGGAAAGGCAGACTATTCAGAACTGGACTGCAGGAATACACTAGATGGTAATAAGGGCTAACATTAGTACCTGAAAGATTTGTTAAAACTTGTAACTTTTGCCTTCGCCATTGCCAACAGGCGTGATCTGCTTTTAACTGGAGCTAAGCCTATGGAGGAACAAAGGGTGTTATGCATGTTAGGCCCTCTACCTGCCGGTTGGTGCGCATCGGTATTTGGAATTACCCTCGCTGTGTAGTGAAGTATAACTGTGCTATAGTAGCAGGTAAGGGAAAGAATGACCATCACCAGCCAAGTCAGAGTGGTGAAAAGACTGGATTTAGTCTCTGGTGAGAGAACTTGATTACCCTCATCCTTTTTAACTGCTGAACTGTCTCAGCAAGGAGCCCTGTTAGGGGCTTTTGTTTTTGTTTTCTTTTTAGCTAAGCCATCCTGCCACCTGTTGGCCCCTCAGCGGCAGCTCAGCTCAGGCCGGGAATCGAACCGGCAGTGCTGTTGCTCAGAGCTCGCACTCTTGAGCGAGCTCTTAACCAACTGAGCCACTCGGCCGGCTTTTTTTTTTTTTTTTTTTTTAATCACAGATATCACTATTAAAGGAATGATGCTGTATTTGGTTTTGAAAATGTTGACTTTGCACTAAAAGGCAAGTCAAGCAGACTGTTTCATGGGAGGCAGTTAAAATACAAGTTTGGAGCACAAATGCAAAGCCAGGAAGTTGAGATGTAGCAAAGGAACTGAGTGGTGTAAGTAAGTTAGGGCAGTGTAGTATCATGTAAACTAATAAGGAGAGGTGTGTCATTGTGTCTCATTCTAAAAAAATTTAGAAAAGAACATTAAATTCAACAGAAGGGCATCACTAGTGAATTTAAATGAGATGTTTCAGTCAAGTTCTTGATGGAGGGAGATGGGTGATAGAAGACCCACTAACAAGAGTTGAAAAGGGAAGAGTATTGAAATGTACGATATGCATAAACAGAGTGATGAGTTGTACAGGCGCTATCACTGTAGCCCTGGGAAGATAAAGTTGCTGCTGCTGATTTTTATTGAATCAACGAGGCTCATAGAAAGGTCTGTTCCACATACTGTTCACAGGCTCTCTACCTCTCCACTTCTCTCGCCAGGTATATGGGATTGTGAAATCAACTCTTGGTAACCCTGGCATGAGGTAGAAGTCATAGTGTTTTGATATATGACCTCCAGACACACTGAAATAGGCAATGATGGAAATTTCCTTTATATTTGGGACCAAGAGCCAGAATCTCAACTGGGGATACAGTAAAGAATGATAACCCCAAGGGTCCTGCTGTTTCTCTTTACTATTCTCACTTCCTTTGACAGCTAAATACTTGGTTTCTGACAGTCTTCCACATCACACCAACATCTTCAAACTTTGAACACTGTGATTTATTCCTTTCTGTCCTGAAGCTGGAGTTTTCTTTTGACCTTGATTTTGAAGTGTATGCAGATTTCAAAAATGTGAACGTGTGGGGAAAATGTGCATCTTCGAATTGAAGCTGTGGCTACTGATAGATTGGGGCACAGAAACAAAAGGCGTCCAAGGAAAGAGAAAGGTACTCAACAGGGAGTTTGGTTCTTATCTTTGCTGTCAAGCAGAAGAGTGAAACTCATGGGATCCAGACCTGTACCACTGAACCACCACGAAGACTTGAAAAGCTTGAGTTAGTTAGCATATGGATACCAGCACAGAAAAGAGCCACGCATATTTTATTTGTGTTATGATGATCATATAATGGGAATTCACATCCACCTGTATCCTGGGTAGAATATTATTGTTAATCATTTTGGTACTCTTTAAGTTTTGGTTTCTTCATTAATAAAATGATGGAACTGAATTCAAACTAGATGATCTTCAAGGTTTCATGTGGTTCAATTGGTCTAGGATTCTACAGTGGAATCTCAGGCACTACTTTTGGGAAGAGGTGTTTCTTGGGTGGCCTACAAATAAAAACCGTGTTTGGAACAATGCTGTTTATTATGTGTGATAATTCTGTACGTTCACATAATTTATATTAGTGGTTTCAAAATGTGCTAATGTACAGTATCTCATTTGATGATCTCAGTGAGATGATGGAATAGGTCAGGAAGGTAGTGTGTTCATTTTGCTGATGAAATGAAAACATTGTGGTTAGCATCTGAAATAGTTCTTTAAATTTGCTGGTCTTATTAACACTTGGAATGCTAGCCACCAAGGATGAAATCCTGCTACTGAGCAAAAACCCTTCAGGATAGTTTTCTCATCTCCATCTATCTAGCAAATGTACATCTTTTTCAACTTCTGATTTGAATATCTTGTGAAGCTTTTTTTATATCTTCTACTTTAGTGGAGTTGAAGCACTTTGATCATTGTCCTCAGGACTCTGGATCTTAACACTTTGTAAGCGGGCATTTTTCTCTATACCTGAGTTAACTCGTCTCCCGCGCTTTGGTATAAAAAGCGCTATGACGAGGTTACTTGTTTCCCGCAAACAATGTGTTAATGATGTTTGTTTAATGCCTTACGCATCCACCCTAATGAATTGCTTAAGTCCAGATACCTTGTCTTATTTAAGCCTACACCCCATAGCCCTTGTAGTACCTGGTATATAGAGATGCTCAATGAAAAATTGCAGAATTAAAAGATTAATGGGCTGGCATTAAAATGCTACAGAACAGGGAATGATACTTGGGCTCTGGGGTAGGAAGAAGACATCATTGTTTTCCATTTTTAGGCGGACATTTTGCCCTGTACATGCATTAAAAAAATAGTAAAACACCTAGTTTAATAAAAGGGAGTTAGCCAGTAGTCCGCTCTATTAATAAAATAAATATGATTTTTCTGAATGGGAATGAAAGCTCATGAATTCATTGAGAATTTTTTAAATTTCTGTTTTATTCATTTCCGTACACTATATTTCTATACCATGTACATTTAACAGCAATCTTACATGCAATCAAGACTCTGATTTAGAGTGGTCATAAAGAATTTTAAAATTCCCTCAAGAAATAAACCCTTAAAATTCCCTCAAGAAATAAATGGTTAAGCTTTGCATTATATGGTATTTGTATTTGTCTCGTACCCTGTTCATATTGAAAGACTTCTTAAAAGCCCTTTAGCACTGACTTTCCCAAGAAGCTATAAATCTTGAAAATGCAAACTCACACAACATTTGGCCTACAGTTTTATGAGATTCATGTTCCTCTAGCCCAGTGGTTCTCAACCTTCCTAATGCCGTGACCCCTTAATACAGTTCCTCATGTTGTGGTGACCCCCAACCATAAAATTATTTTGTTGCTACTCTATAACTGTAATTTTGCTACTGTTATGAATCGTAATGTAAATATCTTTTTGTTTTCTGATGGTCTTAGGCGACCCCTGTGAAAGGGTCGTTCGACCCCCAAAGGGGTCGCGACCCACAAGTTGAGAACCTCTGCTCTAGCCAGTCCATGGATTCCTGGTTCAGAATCCCCCCTTAGGAAAGTACACCCAGGGAACCTATAATCACTGCCATAATATAATGACCCCTTTGAAAGGAAAAGTACAGAATATATCAAAATGTTACTTAAATTGTATAGACGTGAAACTAGATATAAAACCTTTATGTTTTTGACTCATTTACAATTATAAACCAAGTCTGCAAATTAAATACAAAGACAATTACAAAACCAAGAAAATTCAAATTAATACAATTATTCAGTATGACAGATATTTAGGTTTCACAGTAGAAAAAAATAGACTTAAGTCTGATTCCATTTTAAATCTGTTTCTGTATTTTAACTTCAGCGACACTAAAAGCTGCAAGTGCCCATTCTCATAAGTTACATTGTGCAAGGTGGTATCAGTGACTTCAAGGCTTTGTAAGTTTAAGATAATCAGACCTAATACCTAAGCAAAACACTTGCCAGCAAGCAAGCATTCCGCAAATACTAATGTAATGAGATGTCTGCTGTTGTGTTCACTTGAAGATGAGATTAATATTATGACATTACTGAAATCTTTATTAAATGGTTCTCTAACCCAATTAATGCAGGAGTGAGAATGGAAAAAATGTCATTGCATTCTCACAACCACATTTACTGCTAATAAACTTTTGCAAATTACACTACAAAGATAGGACCCATGTAATACTTGTAGCATGTATGTAGTACTGGCTGTTAGCTGTTGGCTTTTGAATATACCATGCCTGTGTTGCCATATGCTCTGATGATTCTAGTTCCCTGTATTTTTTCACTCTTTCAATTACAATTACTATGAAACCTTTGCTGATATAGTAGTGTGCTAGGAGGCTATTTGGCTTGAAGGAGATCTTGACAACTAAAGAAGCGTTAGTGAAAGCCTACTGACAGTACTTGTTTAGATGGCGGTTACTCATAATCCAGAGTGCTTATCATTTATTTTAGATTATCTCTTAAATGAAAATGTTTTTTAAAAAGTTTGTACACAATTTTTAGACTCCCCTTCTTCTCCTGATGTATTTGTGACCTCCTATTTGGGAAATACTGCTTTAGCAAATATTTTTCTGATCACTATCTAGGAGTCCCAGATTCAAAGATGGGAAAGCAAAACAAATTAAAAAAAAAAAAAAGAAAGAAAGAAACTTGGCCCTTCTTAATGTAATAAGAGACACTTTAACAGCAATCTATAAATAGATTGATTTGTGCTATCCTAAAGTTATGCTAAGAGGGCTATGGGAACATAATGGAAAGGAGCTGCCCAGTTATCTTAAGGGTAGGAGAGAGGTTTACAGCACATCATGGAAAAGATCTCGTTTGAATAGTGTCTTAAAGGATGAGGAGGTGGGTTTAAACTAGGCAGAGATAGTGTGTGTAAAGAGCAAGGTTATGAAAGACATGATTATCATAAGGTGAGGCGTGTGTGGCCCTAGATAGCATTGGTAGTGTGACTGGTAAGTTGGAACCCAAAAGTAAAAGCTTTTTTTTAAAGATTTTTTTCTTGGGGATTGGGGAAGGGGAACACTGTGTTTTTCCAGGACCCATCAGCTCCAAGTCAAGTTGTTGTCCTTCAATCTTAGTTGTGGAGGGCGCAGCTCAGCTCCAAGCAAGTCCAGTCGCCAGCAACCCTGTTGTTCAGAGCTCTTGCTCTTACTAACTGAGCCACCCGGCCAGCCCCCAAAAGTAAAAGTTTTAATTGTTAGACTAAGTGTTTGTTCCTTCATGTGCTCTAAGGGAGTTGTGAAGATCCTAGGAGTTTTCATGGCAGTATTTTTAATATATGCTCGTATAGCAATTATCACATTGTATTGTGATGTTCTCCTTCATTAAGTCTTTGGACTTCTTCAAGGGCTATGACCATGTATGACCAAAGATACATTAATCTTTGTACTCTAAGCCTTTGATAGCGTAACTGATAAAAAAGCTAATGCTTAGAAAACATTGATTGAATGACTAATCATTCAATCCTGGAGAGGATCCAGGAGAGAATGATGACCATCTCCTGTATTGGTGGTTTTCATCTTTTATGGGTGACAAGCCCCTTTGTGGTTTTCTTGAAAGCTATCAACCTTCTTCTTGAAAATGCAAATACACACAACATTTGGCCTACAGTTTTATGGGATTCGTGTCCCCTTGTAACCAGTCCATGGATTCCTGGTTCAGAACCCCTCCTTAGGAAAGTACACCCAGGGAACCTATAATCACCACCAAACCTCACTATAACTACTGTCTCTTAACAGTCTTTAAATGTTAGATTATGATTGTATCTCTTTCTTATACTTTTCTTGTTTTTTCTTCATGATTGGGAGGAGTTAATTCAAATAACTATGACGAAAGCACAAATGTTTTTATAGTGATTAAGATAAAACATTCTGGTCTATGACGATAAATAGACAAGTGTGCTAATTAAGCCAGCAGCAACCAAGAAGCAGTTGTTTGAGGAGAGCAAGACGTTCCTGGGTTTGGGTTTAGCGAGTGAGTTGAGGTTCCCCAGGACCACCCAATTTCAGGCTCGATGATTTGCTAGAAGGACTCAAAGGACTATCCTAGTGGGTTGTGGTTTATTACAGTTGAAAGATACATATTAAAATCATGAAAAGAGCAAGGCACATGGGGGAGAAGTCTGGGAGAAACCAGGTGCAAGCGTCCAGGTATCCTCTCAGTGCAGGAGCACAGGTGCACTCCATAGCTCAGCAGCGATGTGTCAGCACTTGCAAAGTGTTGCCCACTAGAGAAGCTCATGGGAGCCTTGGTGTCCAGGGTTTTTGTTGGGGCTCTGTCACAAGCTTGCAGCATTCTTTTCAGGGAGAATATTTCAAGGGCTCAGAGCCCATCTTCTGGGAACTGGCCAAAGGCCAGTCTTGAAGGCAGGCCTTTCTTGGGAATGTGCAGGATTTGAGCAGCTCACACCTGCTGAGTTACCCCTTCCCTGCACAGCAAGTTGACCTATAGAGACTTCGTTTTCTTCTGGACTGCCTGTCTGCCTAGCCACTCTTTTTCTAGATACAGTAGCTTTTCTTGGTCTCATCATAGATGGTCTTTCCACATACCTGGAGTCTGCCTTTTCTTGCCAAAAGCAATTGGAAAGTTTGATTGGACTTAAGGAAATAAATGTGCTTTGCAGTTTCATGAGATCATAGTGTTATTCAGTCACTGAGTATTTTTTGATTGCTGCTATATACCAGACTTCGTGCTAAATGTGGATTTACAGAAATGATGAACGTGGTTGTCTGCCTTCAAAGCACTTAGAGTTTCATAGGGGAGAAAAAAACAAAAGTAGCCATTCTGGTAAGCCGTGTGTGCTTTGGGGAGCAGTTAACCGTGGAGGGCTAGTTTTGTGAGTGCATGGATAGGTGTGGGTGATAATTAGGGAATGACTTCCCTAAAGGATTCATTCTGTGAGTTGACCCATAAAGATCAAATAGATACAAGTGAGCATGGAGCTGGTGTTTCTCCAGTCATTTCTGTAGCCAGCTTGCCTGTGTGGTTGGAGCGTATATGTAATGTTACTGGTACAGTCTCCTTTGCTTATTGAGAAAGCACCCTAATCCTAGCTAGAAGATAAATGTCTTTCTCAGGGTTTGTACAAGAGAAAAAAGTGGCTCAGTACAAATCTATTTCCATTACTCCATTACCATAAATCCACCCTAATGACATTTCCAACCTACAGTGGAAGGCAGTAGTATTTTCACACATTGCTCCCCACTGGGGGAGTATTGAATGCATAGTTTGGGCTAAGAAGAGTAAGTATAACCATTAAAAATTTAAATGTGCTTTGTTTCAAGTGGGAGGGCAAATGCTTGCCTTACCTGGGTGAAATTACACAGTACAATTCTATACTTGGAAGCAAAAAAGTTGTAGAAAAAACCTGAGTTCAAATTTCAGCATATTTGGCTCCTACATACCTATATGTGTACTTCTCAGTAGGATTTGTAACTTCTAAGAGGAACAAAGAGTTCTGTTTTTTTAATAGAAATAATTATAATATTTCAGGAATGTATTCTTATAGTGAATATGTATGGGATAATATCAAATTGTTAACTTTGAGAATTTTTTCTAATAAAATCTTATTTTCTTTTTCCAGCATTACAGTGTTTCTGCCACCTTTGCACAAAAGACAATTTTACTTGTGTCACAGATGGGCTGTGCTTTGTGTCTGTCACAGAGACTACAGACAAAATTATACATAATAGCATGTGTATAGCTGAAATTGACCTAATTCCTCGGGACAGACCATTTGTATGCGCACCGTCTTCAAAAACTGGGTCTGTCACTACAACATATTGCTGCAATCAGGACCACTGCAACAAGATAGATCTCCCAACGGTTGGTGAGTTGTTGCATGAGACATTTTTTTCTTGATAATACAAGAAAAGCTCTTAGACTATGATTTTAGAACTGGAAGGGATCTTAGAAATCGTCTACCACAGATTGTTCAGTTTAGAGGCAAGAAAGAACTTGTCCACAGTTGTAGAACTGTAAGAGCAGCCGAGATCCTGACTCATGGGTGTGTGTTGTTTGAGAATGTGATTACATGATAGACTTTCTCTGAGGTCTGCCATGCCTGAAAGAGTAGCCTCTTGAAAGTGAATTCTGGCAAAGCCTACTGCAGCAGTATGTCCTCCGGTGTCACTACATTATCCTCAGAGTAAATGTCTTCTTCCTTGTATAATGTGCAGTCAATAATGGGTGGGACTCAAGAGCACCACTAAAACAGTCCATGTGCCTTTATTTTGTAATTTCACCCTACCTTATGATCTTTATGTTTAAGTTATTATATACATGGTTTCTAGGTTTTTAATCCTTCACTGTAGTTTACATTTTAGAGTGTCCTGACAGAGCCAGGGATTTCAAGGATAAACTCTTAGGATTAGATTAATTTTCAGGCTCTGGTTTAAGGTGTCAGAGCACATGTATTTAACTTTATCACTTTCCTCAAGTTCCAAATTTCTACTATAATAATCAAAGGAATACAAAAATGGGGGAACCTGTATTAATGCTTAGAGAATTAATGGAAGATTGCCACCCACATGCCTATACTTGTGAGGCGCTTCTGCAGTTTTTGTGCAGATGAGTGAAGAATTGACTAACCATACGAAAAGAAAGTGAAAGGACCTCTTACAAAACCCCAATACCTTACTCGGAGGAGCTGGGGTTAGGCCACAGGTGCAAAGTCAGTTCTCTGTTAGGAAGCACGTGGTTTCAGTACTCACTGGCAGACCACAGTGCTCACTTTCCACTCGGAGTTGGTCCGGGCACCATGCTAGTTAAAGTAGGAAGCACTGCGGTAGCTAAGAGGAAAGGGCCATTCCTACCAGTTACAGAGGGAGGCCGGCCTCCACCTAGTGCAAATGATAACAGCAAAGCAGAGCTGGGTCTGCAGCATGATAGGGAAGCTCCCTTTGGCCAGGCTCTGTCACTGAATTTTTCTGATTTTTATGTAGGCATCTGAAATTCTAAAGGACAAAATGATAATTCTAGAATTTTCCATTTCCATTGTTTGGGTTTGAAATATCTGAGTGGAAACTCACAAAACCTTGTGAAGGACACTTCATTTTTAATGCTAAACATACATAAATCCCTTATTCCCAGGTCCGTGATACGCAAACAGCAAAAAAAGTGACCAAATAAAAAGATTTAGTGGTTCAAAAGAAGTAAACTGAACTGGATAAATCAAAGTAGATGTCATCCTTTGAAACAAATTTAGCACATGATAGGGAAGAACGTTCAGACAGTACAAGCTCTATTTTCAGTTGTTCACTATGAAATGAGAACATATCACAGTTGTTAAAGATTGCTTTCAGATGAAAAGCTTAATTGATGAATTATTTTTTAAAATGCAATACTGAAAGTGAACAGCAGACTGGATACTGTAATTTTATAATCAAGTGTGAGACAAGCTTAAGGCAAGACAAGCTTGTTACACTTCAGAGAAAAAGACAGTTGGTGAGCAAATTAAGAGATATGGAGGACAAATCTATTATAGGTGATCCAATATACTTAGTATAAAAATTTCAGAAAAAAACCATAAAAGCTGACAGAAGAGAGAATACTGTGCAAAATTAATGAAAAAATACTTATGCAAATACATATAATGAAAAAGATACCAATTTCAAGAATAAAGGAAAACAATTGTGTATGCATTCAGCACAAGTGAACACTGGTTCATTATAAAAGGGGGAAAAGTTCAAATTTTCTGCTTTTTTTAAATACCGGAAGGCAAAGGAACATCTAAAATCCCTTAGATAAGACAAGATTTTTCACATATTATATAAAGGCAACAAGCATTTTAGATGATTAAGTATTCAGTGTATAAAGACACATGTACTCTTCCTGAAAGAAATTGCTAGAATTAAGATGCTGTATAAGAAATCAATCCAAATAAAGATCTCAAGAACGAGGAAGGTGTGATTTGAAAGAAATGGTGGTGAGCAGTGAACCAGCAAGGCTCAGGATGAATGCCAAAATAATTTTAATTAATGTGTTTCTGAAACAGTGTAAAACATTAGTTACTTAAAAGAGATTATAAGAAAATAAATGCTCTTGAATGAAAAGTCCAAATAGTTAAAATAGACTAGAAAGTATACACATGTACACCATATTTTAAAAAACAACAAAGGATATATTTTACCTGAACAAAATTGGTGGAGATATATAGTATATACACATACACTAAAATGTGAGTTGTTTGCGGGAGGTGAGGCTGTATATAATTTTTTTTCGCAGTTTTGCTCATCTGTATTTACGGCATCCTCCCACCCCAACCCCTGGCCCCACTCCGAGCATATACTGACCTTGAAATAAGAACACAAGCCAAAACTACTAAAAAAAAAAGACTTA
>NW_017731483.1:1031541-1037134 GCF_001890085.2 Hipposideros armiger | reverse complement strand
AGTCTCCACATAAACATAAAAACAACTGTTTATAATTAGACTGCTAACTACTTTTCAGGAGGTGGGAGGATAGGTGGAGCAAGGGGAGGAAAGGAACCATTTGAGAAACTTAAAGATGAAAAGAGAAGAACTTCTGATCACATTAAAGATTAGCATTTGGATTTATAAGCATTTGACATCAGGGAACCAAAGAGAGCAGATGACTTCATCTACTATCATTGGGTTAGTTTAGGAAGCCACACTCAATATAGATTATACATGACACAGATTTATGCATAATGGGTGGTATAAATAAAACACTAGTGTAGAACTTGATATATACATGGGTATTTTAATTGTCAGTGTCAGTATAATTTAAGAAGAGAGTTCCTTAGTCCCTGAGGGATGTGATTTTAAGTGAATTGGAATAGCCCCAAATACAATGTAACTTAACTGTTGTAGGTAGCTAATAAATCCTTTTCTGTAAAAGAAATAAGTGTGGTAATATTTAAAAAGATGTATTTTAGAGTAAAGTTTAATTGGTGAAAAAATGCCAGTGTCCTCTTATGAAGGTAAGTTACTTGACACTGTTCTTCACGATACCAGTGTTGTCTAGGCAGCCAGTTCCTAGCAAGTAAATGGTCTTGAAGTGGTTTCTGTGATAATTTTCACTGATTTATTAAAAATTGGGTCAGAATTCACTTCTATATGTCTTGTGTTCACATACTTTTCTCCTCCCACCTATAAAACCGTTAACCAGATTCATCTTTCTAAAATAAGATTTTTAAATTATTTCTCCCCGTTCATGGCCCTTTTCAGAAATCTTTAATAGTTCCTCTTACCCACAGCTCTCATTGGCCATGTTGAGCCTGCTATTCAGTACTCTTCATACTCTGGTGACAGCTTACCTTTGCTTCCAGTGTTTTACCACGTACATCCCCTTTCTGTTTATGTAAGCTGGTTCCCTAAACATGTCATTCATTTCCTCCTCCTACCTTTGCTTGCATATTCCTCCTACCCCTTACCTCCTCTCCTCCTCTGGTCCGATCCCTCTGTAAAGGACAACCTAATTCAACTTACTTTACAAAGCCTACCTTGAACCTCTAGGCAAGAGTTTCTGGATTCTTTTATTGTACTTATTATTTTCCTTTTATCATGAATTATTGTTTTTGCAAGTGTGGTTTTTATCTCCTCACTGAGATTTTAAGTTCCTTAAAAGTAGAACTTAAAGAGCTATACCTTTATGGCCTGTGGTGGCATTAGAAACCCATACTGTTCTTGATTATTTGTGCTGAATACTACTTCTTTTTACCTAGGTTTACCATTGCTTGTTCAGAGAACAATTGCAAGAACTATTGTGTTACAAGAAAGTATTGGAAAAGGTCGATTTGGAGAAGTTTGGCGAGGAAAGTGGAGAGGAGAAGAAGTTGCTGTTAAAATATTCTCCTCCAGAGAAGAGCGATCATGGTTCCGCGAGGCAGAGATTTATCAAACCGTGATGTTACGTCATGAAAACATCTTGGGATTCATAGCAGCAGACAATAAAGGTCAGTAACATTGGCTCTCTTTGCATGCAACAGAATCTATTTAAGCCTTTTTACAGATACAGCTACTAAACATCATGAAATTTGATGAGAAAAATAGATGTTTGTCATATAGATTAGACCCATTAGGTCAAATAGAATATATTAGAAAAGCCTTTAGAACCCGGAACTTATGAATGATTTTCTTGTCTCTTGACAACATGTTCTAAATTTCTAATTCTTTTATAAAATGTAAAGAGCTATTTTTTAAAAAGCCACGTGCTTTGTTATTTTGCTTCTGGCCAGTTAGTTATTGAGTATAGTCATAATGTAGAAAAAACTCTAAACTGCTTAAAATTTTGAGATAGAATAGGGTCCAGATATCTGTTTCCTTTTCATCTCTTTCTGGCCATTAAGGCATTCTGATATATACTAATGGCCTTATTTATAGGGAGAATAAAAATAACTTCTAAGGGTATTCTGTGTTTTAAGTTGCCTGGAACTAAGCAGATTAATCTTTTAANATGTGGGATCCGAACCGGGGCCCTCTGGCATCCCAAGCCAGTTCTTAACCATCACGCCACTCGGCTGGCCCTTAAATCAAATTTTTATTTGTTTACATTTAGGTACTTGTTTTTTGTATTATAAAAGAATTTTAACATTTATTTTTTAACATATTATGGTATAAGAAATTTTATGTACTGGTGACAAATTTATGATATTTACGCATCATAGAAGGCCAAGAACTCTTCATCATTGCAAGTTTGTCATAAGTTCAACAAAACCTACTGTCATATTCCAGAGTATTATTTTACATACGGGTATCATTATTGATTTCTAGAGTTGCACTTTTAACCCATAAGCATAAATAAAAGAATTAAAAACATTTATATAGATACGGAATTAGTACTACCCATGTATAATGTGCATCCTTGTTTTTCCCTCACAAATTTGGGCAAAAAAGTGCACATCATACATGGCAAAATACGGTATATAAATTTCAAAGCATTCTTACTTTCTCATGGCTGTGTGAGATAGTAAGATTAAGGATAATTATTCTCATAGGTGAGGATGAAGTTCAAAGATGTTCCAGTGACCTGCAGCTACCCGTTCTCTTCAGGATTGTGGAAACAGCCATGACAGGAAATGTGTTTGGAATTGCAAAAGTTATTTGCTATTTTAACATATGAAATTGCTGTCTTTTGCCTAGACCTAGTTTTTCATTAAAATAATAAACTTTTAGTCATTGTCTCACTTTAGAAAAAAGTCTAACCACCTTGTTAGTTAATATCGCTTTTTGGATCCATGGCCCCTGTGATGTTTGCTTTTCTCAGTTCTGTTCGTTGATTTCTGTGGGATCAGAAATTGACTGGCTAATTACCAGAATTATTCCCTGAAGTGGATTTTGGCATAGTAATGCTTTATGTTTAACCCAAAGGGATTTATTTTTTTACTTCTTCTTGCTTTAGAAGGATACTAAGAGAGGAAGACCCCTACCCTCCACAAAGTTGTAATTTGACAGCTACAAATCATGAGATCTAGATTCCAGTTCAAGTTTTGTCATTGATTGGCTCTTTGACCTTGTTTAAACGATGTATCCTATTTGTGCATTTGTTTCCACATCAGAAACATGGAACAGATACTGTTGGTACTAATACTTAAAATGGTTTGTTAGGACTTTTAAATGAGATATACTGTCTGGCCTTTTGAAAAGTATAAACCAACTTCAAATAAGGGCTAGATTCATGGATACAATGAAGATTTGAAAATATATATAATGAAAATTTCACTAATTTTGTAATCAAGTGACTAAAGGAACATTAAAGCAGAAATTCTGACTAGGGGAATAGTATGACAAGCACAAAATCACATCTAATAGTACAGAAGTTCACGTAATGACAATTACCTGTTTATTTTAAGGAAATGAATATATATATACATACATATATATATATATATGTATGTATATATATGTATGTGTGTGTGTGTGTGTGTGTGTGTGTATTCATTCATTTAAGTATGAAGAAACTGATTTCATGACCAGAAGTCTTCTGTAGAATTTAGTCATATACGTTCAGTAAGTGAGTTCTACCCATGATAACTAGGACACATGCAGGCTTACACTGGAGCCCAGGTCTCTTCAGAGATCCTGAGACTGTTGTGAGGAGGGAAGAAACAAGAGGTTGCATTGAGATGGAGCAGCCTTAGTACTGAAGATGTGACAGTCTGTGGGCAGGAGTGGAGAGAGGTTGTTTTGGGGCTCCCCTGGGGTTTCCCATTGATTCTGAGTTAGTCCAAAGAGTTCTTAAAGAAGACCTGGCTCATTCTAGAAGTTAACCTGGACCAAAAAAACTATCATAAGCAAGGTCTAAAAAATCACAAAAATCAGGATGGCTTACAGATCATTTGGAATTAATCCGTTGGACCTGTTCTCTGATTGCCACACTCCCAGCTAGGGAACTCAAAGCAGCTCCTGCCACTTGGCACAGTGGTATGATCAGGCCTCAAGGGAACAAGCCTACCGAAAGAACCAAAAGAAAGTGCTGTCTGCGTGGCAGCTGATTTCTGAATAAGAATACATTTATTTATTTTTTAAGGTATAGACATGACGTAAATAATGGAATTATTCGTTTTTCCATTTTATCTACATTTCTAGATCCATCAGGGATCATGGCTCTAATTATCTGAAAGCTTCTCTCCTTTTATGCCTTACCCTGTGAAAAACTTGTCTACATTGTCTGCTAGCTGTGGTTTTATGCAGTTAGCTGACGTCTCATGCCTGAGTTATTTCACGTTTAAAATGAAAGTAATAAACCTTTCCCTGTGCATGTCATTGGAGCTGGGAGGTTCAAACGAGACAAGATGTTTGTGTGAAAGCAAGTGGTAAACTTGTAAAAGTATGTTTAAATGATAGGCATTACTCTTACTGAAAAGATATTTGGAAGAAAAATCTGACACACAGTATCAATTTGCTACATTGTACAAAAAGCTTATTTTAGGCCTCCTTTCCCTGTTATGTCATAGTTGTGTGAATGGCCTCCACATTTGTCCAGACAAGCTACCTCCTATTGAAATAGCAGAAAATTCCATCTCTTTCCCTTCTATTCATTATAAAGTCTTAATGCCATTTCGTGCATGGGACTCATACCTGCGAGTAAGTGAGATGTCTGTACATAATTCCCCTTTAGTTCTTTCACTTATTGAGGACAAGGTAAAAACTGAACATTTCATGTTATGAATGCACATATTTATTACTCAGTACCATGACCATAACTGACGGAAGGCCCCATCTCTCTCTCTCAAAGACTCTGTGTTTAACTTGGGAACTATGGGGAAGACATTGGAGAGCTGGGTTCTGGCAGCTCTAACCTTTAAAGCTAACGTGATCCCTGTTGCATTAGCTTGAATCACAGGCTGTGCATGTGCCCATATTTAATCTGTCATTAGATCGTAAAGTGTGTGTGAGCATGCGTGAGTGTGCCAGTTTTTGAGAGAGTGAGGCTCTTAGGCCAATGTTCCTTATGTCTTGCTCTTGCCTAGGGTCTCTTGTGATGTGTGCATGCTGTTCAGGTCTTATTTCTGTTCACTGATGCGAAGCTGTTTCCCTGTTGAACTCTCTTAAGCAGTTCTAAAGGTACAAAAGAGTAAAGCAGAGAATATAGAGATCTATCTAAATTAGGCCTGTTGGTTTTGTCTTTAGAAGAAAATTATTTTTTAAATGCTCAGGTATTCATGTGGGTTAGAGTACCCAAATATAGATAATGTGATGAATGTAGATTTGGTTTTTACTTGTAGGTCTGCATCTAGAATCCAGCAGTGGTGGGGAAGACAGAAACTGTCCTTGTCCCATCAGCCTTCCTTGACCATACCATTTATGTGCATCCTGAATGTGTCAGGCATTTTCAGACTTCCCATTTGCAGTTCCCCTTTCTTCTTTATTTCTTGCCTTTCTAATTTCCAAATTAGCCGCCTAAAATTAACTCTTTAAATTTTTAAGTACATGGTGTGGCCCTCCCTGTTCAAAGGTTTTAAGAAAATTTAGTAAATTAGTATCTACAGTAAACAACATAATTAGGGGTTGATTTTTCATA
>NW_017731483.1:1000229-1029661 GCF_001890085.2 Hipposideros armiger | reverse complement strand
TATACTAATGGCCTTATTTATAGGGAGAATAAAAATAACTTCTAAGGGTATTCTGTGTTTTAAGTTGCCTGGAACTAAGCAGATTAATCTTTTAAGTAAATTCAATTAAATAGAAACATGGTTTCTCTAAAACTACCTTGCCATTGCTGACCACAGGGACACTTTCTTGCTTGTGGCTCAGGTGCTTGAGCGCCCAGCAGATGCTTAAGACCCATGGTCAGATCAAATGCTGAGGAAACAAGGAAGCCATGTCAGTGGAAAGGCAAAATGTGACTGCGAGCAGTGACTGCAGACTGTACTTCATCTATTTTCTTGGCTTCAGTTACTACCTTTGTGTCCACAATTCCTGCTTGTATAGCTTCTGTCATCCTCACCCTGGATCAAATATATTTCCCATCTTTCCTATTAAAAAAAAAATGCTATCATTATGTTTTTTAGATTGTCCAGAACGATAGTCATCTTTGTCCTTCCCTACCTTCCACGTTTTCTTCAACAATATTTATTGCTTCAACAGTGTTTAATCTTAGTTTGTGATTATGGGTGATTTTATGATTTTTCTTTTTACTTCTCTGTATTTTCAAATTTATTTACAGCAAACATATATTACTTGTTTATTTTTCTGGCTTTTATTTAGAGAAAATTTCCAATGTACAGAAAAGTGAAGAGTAGCATAGTGAACCTCCATGATCCACCTTCAACAATTATTAGCTCACTGCCAATCATACATGATCTCTGATTTCATCTACACTGTCCCTAACTAAATTATTTGAAACCAATCTCAGATAACTTATCTTTTCATCCATAAACATTTTTCAGTTTGTATCTTTAGATTGTGAAGAATGTTTTTTATGAAACATAACCACACTACCATTGTCATTTTTTTAAATGTCATCCAATATCTAGTCAGTTTCAAATTTCTGGAGTTGCCTCCTATTTTTTTTTTTTTAACAATTAGTTATTCACTTTAAGATCCAAAGTCTACACATTGCATTTGGTTGATATTTATCCTAAGTCCCTTGAAAGTTCTGGACTCCTCCATCTTTTTTTGTTTGTTCATTTGTTTGCTTCTTGTAATGTATTTGTTGAAGAAACTGTATTATTTGTCCTGTAGGACTTACCACATTCTTGATTTTGCTAATTGAATTCCCTTAGTATCTCTGAAGTTGCTCCTTGTATTATTTGAAAACTGGTAGTTAGAATTAGAGACTAAATCTGATTAAGTTTTATTGGTTTCCCAAAAAATACTGTATACTTCCTATATATTGTGTATGTCCTATTGTATCACATTAGGAGGCATATAGTGTTTGATTATCTCTTTTTTGTGACTTACGGGTAGTGATGGACGTGGTTGATGTAGGCAGAGATTATCAGTGGCTACTGCCAATTCAATATCACTTAATTTAAAAACAAACAAACAAAAGCAGTGATCATAGTCAGACCAAGTCCTTAGTTTTCATTTTCTCCTATTTTTGACACTATTTAGTTTCTCCCCCAATTGTTAAAACCACCTTTGTTATGTTCTATGACACTAGACTTTATTCTTAATAGTTATCTCTGTTTTCTGAAATTCTTCTTACTGATTTCTATGAAGGGTCTAATTCTACAAATAGTAATTGCTCACTTAAAGAACTTACCCACATTCATGGATTCAAACTCTGCAGTTGTGGTGGCTTTCAAATCTGCATTTTGAGGCCCAAACCTCACCCAGGCCCAACATGTTTTAGGCATGTTGCAAGTCTAAGCATATTGGTACAAAATGCTCCTGCTGTTGTGCCCTGAGATTTCTCTTGGCATTTGCTTAAGCAGCAGCCAAGCTGGTGCTGTCATCTGGTGGTCACCATGGGAACTAGCTGACCTTGCTAGTTTCTACCTCCTTTCTTCTCTGTTGGGATTAATGGACTTTGCCCAAAACCTAGCCCCCTCCACCCCAGTTCCCTTTTCCTTTATCTTCATCCTCCTGACAATATTTAGTGAATTCCACCCAGACACCCCTTTATATGTGCACAGCCTCTTATGTAACCTTCTTCCTTCTGCCTTTATTGATAATTAACCTCAGAAAATCTCCCTTTCTTCCAGCTGCCTGTGTTTCTTGTATTTGTGAGCCTTTCAGAATTCTGTCGTGGTTAACAAATATGCAGATAAAGCTAGTGGTGCATCTGTATCAGGGAAAAGAAAAGGTACAAGTCTGAACAGAATCAGTTTATAAAGTTTATGAAGAACAAGTTTATAAAGAGCTAGTATCATGAATCTCTAAATCCTTTTGAAAATGCTCAGAAATCCCCTCCAGAATCTTCTGAAAACATCTTCCTTAATCTCTTCTAATCAGAGTTGGCTTTCCTTCAAATAACAACCTTCAAAATATAGAAGTTGTTTTATGTCAATTTGGGTTTTTCCTTTTTACAACCGATAAGGAAGGAAACGGTATATTTTAAGTTCTAATATGCCATGCATTGAATTAAGTGCTTTTTAAAAATCTGTTATTCTATTTTTAAAGCCTTAATGGTCTTGCGAAGTGAGGTATTCTTGTGTAAGAAAAGCAGCAGAGGCTCATTGGTTAAGAAGCTTGTCTGAGGTCATTAGTCACTAATAGCCAGGCCCTAGATTCCGAGCCAGGTCAGAATGACTCCAGGTGTGTAGCTTTTACTGAATTGTCCTTGTATGATTGTAATGCTTTTTTTTTTTCATGATTTCATGAAATGTATGGTTTTCCATATATTTCCAGCTATTTCTAGGCTATACTGGCTTTTGTGGACCAGCCTAGCCAGAACCTTTACCTTGATTCCCATGGGAAAACACATTTCAGATTCACGTATCAGCTTACAAATGAACTTGAAGAACACACATTCCTGGTTGTCGAAGTTCAGAACCACCTTGTGTAAAACTGGGTTCAGTCCCAGCACTTTCTCCGCCTGACATTTTAGTTCCTATCTCAGTTTGCCCGTGATTCAGTGGTACCACACTATTTTTATGTTTTTCTAAGCTGGAAACCTTGGAATCATAATCATCTTGTCTGGCTTCTTTGTGAACTACACACAGAGTCTATCATTAAAGCTTGTGTTTTTTCATTTACGCTCACTTTGAGTTTTGTCCCATACTACTCCTACTCCGTTCCCACTGTGGCCACACTAGGCTCCAGACATTCCCATCTCCCTGCCTCCCTCCTTCGTTGTTTCCCTCCCTCTTTCCAGAAGCAGTCATTGAGCACCTAACCTGAACCAGGCATTTTTCTAGGCACCGAAGAGTTTCCAGCTCTGCTACTATCTGTGTAGATTCAAGATTACTATCTTTGAACTATGATTCCTTGTCTCTTAATGGGATTGCTTATCCTACCTTTAGCTCACTCAGGGGCTTACTATAAGGATCTAAAGGATATGTGTGTAAAAGTAGAAGGCATATTGAAAATACAAGAAAATATGAAGGAAATACACACAGGTACCACCATCATGTTGCAGTTGTAGGACTCAGGATTGAGAGTAAAAAGTGATAACTTTTGAACAAGTAAATTATAAATGTTCTACAGCCCATCTGAAACATTGTTCTTGTACTTTGCAGACAATGGTACATGGACTCAGCTCTGGTTGGTGTCAGATTATCATGAGCATGGATCCCTTTTCGATTATCTGAACAGATACACAGTCACTGTGGAAGGAATGATAAAACTTGCTCTGTCCACAGCGAGTGGACTTGCCCATCTTCACATGGAGATTGTTGGTACCCAAGGTAACTTGAAGCAACCCAGTTATTTAAGCTTTAAATTCCCATCAATCTAATGTGTATTCAGAAAATCTTTGCAAGAAGTCAGCGTAATTGTTCTGTTGAAAAATCTCAGATGGAATTAGGAATCTGGGAATTTGTTTATATTTTCTAGTCATTGTATCAACACTGATATTTTTATGAGTTCTTAAAAATAGCATTCAGTCTTACTTGTGATTTTTGAATCTTGATTTTAGAATTCAAGTCTAGGAGAATGTATTTTTATGTATAGTATCAAATGAAATGTGAAAATGTTTTGTAAACATCAGCATACTATGTAAATGTTATCTGTCCATCTAACAAAATGATATTTGACTTTGCGATGAGGCAACTGTATGAAACCCTGTTAGTTGAAAAACTAAACACTAAATTTTAGTTATGTGATTTTTGCGCTGTGTATCAGATGCCAACATATCTCTATGCTCTAGCAATTAGTATCCACTTGCTACCTGTTTCACTTGAAGTTATTAAGTAATGGCCCAGGCACTGCAGCTCATGTGGGCTAAAATGCTGTGATTCTGGGATGGGAGAAAAGACTTTGGAACCTAAAGGTGAGATTGTGATGGTATTACCTTTTAAGCATTCATGTTTATTTTTTTTTTCCTTAGGAAAACCAGCCATTGCTCATAGAGATTTAAAATCAAAGAATATCTTGGTAAAGAAAAATGGAACTTGCTGTATTGCAGACTTGGGACTGGCAGTAAGACATGACTCGGCCACAGACACAATTGATATTGCTCCGAACCACCGAGTGGGAACAAAAAGGTACGCTTGTGAATAAATAACATTTACTATATTCTGAAAGCAGTTTCTTTTCCTTTTCCTTCTTATTTGTATCTACATATCTTTTCTGAAACTCAAACTTATACTGTATTAGATTGCCCACAGGTAGAAGATCTCATGATCTTGCCTGCTCTGAAGCCAAGGTTACCTGACCTAAAAAGATACCTGCTGATGAAAGGTGGCTCTTTCAGAAAACATTATCACTAGTTATATTAATTATAATAGCAATAGTAGCTAATGTTTATAGGATACCTACTATGTGCCAATCATTTTAATGGTTCTTTTATATAACTTCATTTAATGCCCTCCTCAAATGCTGTACTCTAACTAGCCCAACTCCTTTCATGTTTCCAGTTCCTGAAAATATGCCTTTCTCTCTCCCGTGGAACTTTTGCATGTGATGTATCCTAGAGCATACGCCCCTACTGTTTCCCTAACTTGTATTCACCCTTTCTTTCTCATAGGAAGCCTTTTCTGGACTATTAGGTGTTCTTGCCAAGAGTTCTCATAAGCACGCTGAACTTGGAACATTGAGGCACTTAACCACATTATGTTGTAACTGTCCACTTATTTGTATGTATATTCTTTCGGATTGCAGTCTGCTTGAAAGCAGCCTGTATTCCCAGCATTCATCACAGTGCCTAAAACGTAGTAGGTCCACAGCAAATATTTGTTGAATCCACAAGTCTTCAAAAGTGTTTATAAGGTAGATGTCATTACCCTCATTTCACAGATGAGGAAACCACCTTGTGGAGGTTAAGTAATGTGGCCAACCTCACTCATATGGATGGTAAGATGAAGAGATGAGATTTTAATCTGTTTGCACAGGCCTTGCCCTGTGTATCACAGCATGTTGCTACAACATAGCTTTAAACTACCGCCTTAGCCGTGGGTAGAGCCCAGCGTTATTCTAAGTTGTCTGTGATTTCTGGATTCTGTAGGGACTTGCAGAGTGTTCAACTCTAGGTTCCAGGACAGTGGTTGCTGCAGGTCTTCGTGAATTCTGATCTGTAACCTTAGTGGGGTTTTTGAAACTTCAGAACCCTACAACGTGGCATCAGTAGGAGGACTGGCGTTCATTTTTAATCTTTTCTTCTTTGGAGTATGTCCCTGCCCTTCCTTTCATCCTATTTTAGTGAGAAAACTCACTTGTAAATTAAAATACATGGTCCCTGCAAAGTATATGACTAAGTGGCTGGTGTATGTTAGGACATTTGTAACAGTTCCTGTGTTACCTGTGTGTCTTTCATTGGAAGCTAAGGTCATAAGGCAAATAGATAACATGAAATTGCTGTTTCAATTTTTCATAAGATTTAGTTGATCATTTATTTGCAAACCAGTATGGATAGATAATATTTTTCTTGAGTCCAATATCTCAGTATGTAATATTGTATGTTTATGACTAGAGCTATGTCTAAAAGGATGTTCATAGAAATATTTAACACTGTGGTAGTAAGGAATGATTTTTCACTTTGTGTTTTATGTACTTTGGGAAAATTTCTTTAAGAAGTATAAGTCTTTTTAGAAAACAGCAGAACCATGCTGAGATGAAGGGGAAGTCTTAAAGGTAATAATGATTTTCTCCCCCCCCCTCAGGAGTAAAAGAAAATTTATGAATCAGTTCAAAAGTAATATGGCCACCATTCCATAAAATAAAATGCTGACTTTTTTTTTAGGTATATGGCCCCTGAAGTTCTAGATGATTCCATAAATATGAAACACTTTGAATCCTTCAAACGTGCGGACATCTATGCAATGGGCTTAGTATTCTGGGAAATAGCTCGACGATGTTCCATTGGTGGTAATTTGCTCTCCCTTCCCCCCAACAGTTTGTCATGAACAGAAGAATTGCCATCTTTTCTATTGAAGGAAATGAAACACATCGACAGCCTGAAATTAGTTTAGCACATGATCACTGAGAGTGCCAAAGAGAAAAAAGCAGATGAAACCTGTAGTGAGGGGAGAATGATATGCCGTGCTTTGCTCAGATGTGCGGCTTTACGCTAGTGCACAGCTTTATCCTAGTGTATCCTTTTTCTATTTCCACTACAGTCTTAGGGAGCATCAGAAACCAATCCCTTATTAGGTTGGAACATAGTTATTTAGAGTGGGTGACAGCTTCAGAGGCCACCTCGGAATGTACCTGGGTCAAACTGATCTCCCTCTCCCTGCCCCGAGATTGTGGTTATTTTCTCCAAATCGATAGCTGGAAAACAGATATAAAAGTACAGGACAATAAACTGTCCTTATGTTACTTTTTAAAGTAAGTTTGTTTTAACTTTTTTTTTTAGATTGAGCACTTTTGATGTGTATTGGAGAAAATCTTATTTTTAGAGGCCCACACTTGGCTGAAACTAGGGTTTTGAGGCAGTGAGGGCCAGAGTACATCTCTGCATTGCAGTAAAGAGGACAGGTTATTGGCGGATGGAAGTGGAGAGGGACTTACGCCTCCGGCTTGTCTTGTAGGATTCACATCTCAGTGACAGGGCATATCCCAGTACCAAGTGAGAGGCTGTGCACCCACAGAATAAAAACTCATTTTTTGCACATTAGGGTTCTAGGGGAAAAAAATCATTCTGGTCATCACAGCTCATAGTTCACCATCATTAAAATAGCCTTTACTGATCCCACCGTGATACTTAGTTTCAGGGTGTGGGCCCAGTATAGACTCAGGGAGGTGGGTTGTTGATGCGGGAGTGAGTGAGATAATAAGCTGTGAGCACTGTTCCACTCACTACTTTAGTAATGGGACACTATAATAGGATGCTTAGCTGTTTCTTTTCTGTCTGGCCAGAGAATGGTCTGACATTATATGAGTAAATTTAAAATAGATTTTCTTTTTTTTTTTTTAACCAATATAGGAATACATGAGGATTACCAGCTGCCTTATTATGATCTTGTACCTTCTGATCCATCAGTTGAAGAAATGAGAAAAGTTGTTTGTGAACAGAAGTTAAGGCCAAATATTCCAAACAGATGGCAGAGCTGTGAAGTGAGTATTTCTTTTGGATACTACTCAAGTTTTTAAACTGCTTCAACTTAGTAAGTGGAAATTTGCTACTTTTCTTTAAGGAAAACAGACAAGAATTCTCTTCTTTTTTCATGACAGTTAAACCAGTGAATAAAAGCAGAATAACTTGGTTTTCATGTTCATTTTTCAGCACATTGAAAAGGCCGTGAAGCATTTGCAGTGGCCGTCACAGCATCAGAACAGTGTTCAGATCTCCCAGGAACGCTTCCCTCAGTCAGGGCCGCCCAGGCTAGTGGGATGAGTGCAGATGGGAGCTAGGAGGCCTGTACTCTAGACCAGCCCTTTTACCTTTTTAAAGTGATGATGGGCAGATCACTTCAGTTCTCTGGACCTTAACATGCCTTTTTTTTTGTATTGAGTTGTCGGAAAAGTCATGACACGTTTTTGCAACACAAAACATAGAAAAAATACATCGTGACTTTTCCAACAACCCAATAAAATGAGGGACTGGGATAAGATGATTATGAAGATGGTTCAGGTGATTTTGTATCTCATTCTTCTGATTGCCTGTATGGTCATTCACCAGGAATTTGGGGATAGTGTTTCCCTGCAGTGTCTGAGCTTCTCAAACCTTGCCCTTAAAAAAATTTTAGACATGTATTTGTAGCTGTAAATTTAAAGAATCCATTAGACAGATTTTATTTAATCTACCTTTAATTTCTAGCTGTTACTAACTATAATATTGGTGAGGCAGAGCATTTCCCTCCAGATTCAAAGTTTTGTACCTTAAGGAGGAATAAAAGACTGGCCACTTAAGTAGTTGATTTTACATCTTAAAATAATGAAGGACTCAGTAGAACCTTTGACATCAAGAGAGTTAACTACCTCCAACAAAATCACATCCCAGCCCAGATAAAATACATCTCATGTCCTCAAGGAACTGGCGTGTTTAACAATGAAATTGGGCTATACTTTGTCTTAAAAATTTGATCTTGAAACTACAAAGTACAAACTTGAAGTATTCATACACTCATTCAATAATTAGAGCAGATCATTCTTGAACAGATGGCTTTTTGAGCATGAAGAAAAGTTAGCAATTAACGTTTAAGAGCACACATGCAACTTGCAGTTACTATTACATCATGCTGAATTAATGCCATCACCGTCAGTTTTGTTCTTTCCCCATTTAGTTAGTTTTCTGTTTACTTATCACTAGTTCAATTTTTCACTTTTCCAGGGTTTTATAAATCTCCCCTCAATAGTTGAAACACATCAAGATTATGAAACTGATAGAAGTGTCTTCCAGAACCTTCTGACCTTTTCCAGACTGAACTGGTTAGGCCAACTATACAGCTTTCATCTTGGGATATCCCTCACCTTTTACCCCGGGATTCCCTTTGCCTCTTTTGAGGTGAATCCTCCTTCCTGGATCTCTTGTCTGCCTGTTTCTTGGTTTGCTCATTTCTCCCCTCTTTCAGGTCTGCTCAGATGTTACCTTGTCAGTGAGCTGTTACCTCTCCATCTATTTAAAATAACATCCTACTTCCTAGCATATTTTATCTCCTTCCCTAAATGATGCTTCTCCTTAGCACTTAAACACTGATGGTCCACATACTTATTCACTACAAGCTTTAGCCCCCCAGAAGCTTCATGAGGGCAAGGATTTTATCTGCTCACGGCTGGATTCCTTGAATCTGGAATGGTATCTGGTAGATGGTAGGCACTCGGTAAATATTTGTCGAATGAATCTGTGTATGTGCTGGGCACGTGGTCTTTTTTATCTGGAAACAAAGGTTCACTTCTAGGAAATGTTACTGAAGTATTTCTTCGATTTTGTTTTTCTCTGTTCTCTTTCTTCAGCTCTGATGATGAATGTTAGAACTCCTAATTTTCTTATCTTCTCCCTCCTGTTATCCGTCTCTTTGGTCTTTTTTTCTCCAAATTCTGGGGGTTTAATCAGCTTTTATCTTTTTTTTTTTGTCAGGTTTATCTTCCAGTTCTTTAAAGTTTTTCCAAAATCAAACAAAAACTTATCAATGATAAATCCAACATCAGCCTTTTCTTTGATTTCTTTGAGGATATTAATGATAGATGGTTGATATTTTTTCTCTCTCTACAGCTTCTGTTTTCTCCAGGTTGCTTTTTTCTGTTTGTGTCAGGTTCTGCGTTTCATGTTACTTTCCCCAAGTGTGTGATCAAACTCATACTCTCTTCATGTTTAACAACGGAGCACCAAAAGCTTGTAGAAGCTTTATGCAAGTGAATGGAGCTTTAGAACTCTGATCTTTAGGATGATCTAACTGGGCTGCTTCCTTCAGGAACCAATGTCAGTCCCTTCATGTCTTTCCTCTTGGGCTGCTCACATTCCCCAAGAAGACACTGCCAGTCTCTTGCCTGGAGGATTGCGTACAAGTTGGTGCCTGTGTTTTGAGGAAAAAGTCTACGGTCTTAGCATTTAGTGTGTTGTCAGTGTAGAACTTTGTCCTCATGTTCCCCAACTCAGAAGTTTCTATTTTATCATCTCAGATACAGACCTCTAGTCTTCAGCTCTCTGGGTTTTTTGGCGGATCCCTCTATTTTTGGCCTGAGCTTCACTCCAGAGGTACTTGGTGCAGTTAACCCCCTGAGTTTAGGGGGTTTCAGTATGAGTCAGGCTCCTTCTTGCCTTGCACACCTTTGGGTTAGGATTCTGCTTTTTCAGGTGAGCTGAGGAAGCCACCCCATGTCTATCTGCTTTCCAGCTGCTGGCACTAGGACCCTACTGATTGGAATTTAGGTCATTTCTATTCATTTGTTATTAGAAATAATGCACAAGCAAAAAAGCTTGTGCCTATGTCATTTAGAAAGAAAACTTGCAGGTAAAAATTCTTATCCAGATCAACGGGAGGTAGTGCGTGCATTAATTATTTTTCTTATATTTTCTTGTAGGCCTTGAGAGTAATGGCTAAAATCATGAGAGAATGTTGGTATGCCAATGGAGCAGCTAGGCTTACAGCTTTGCGGATTAAGAAAACATTGTCGCAACTCAGTCAACAGGAAGGCATCAAAATGTAATTCTGCGGCTTTGCCTGAACTCCATTTTTTCTTCAGATCTGCTCCTGGGTTTTAATTTGGGAGGTCAGTTGTTCTACCTCAACTGAGAGGGAACAGAAGGATATTGCTTCCTTTTGCAACTGTAATAAGGTCAATTAAAAACTTCCCAGGATTTCTTTGGACCCAGGAAACAGCCATGGGGGTCCTTTCTGTGCACTATGAACGCTTCTTTCCCAGGTCGGTTACAAAATGTTGTGTAGTCTACCTTTATTTTTTATTAATACAGAACTTTTTTTTTAAAGATGATTGCTGGTCTTAACTTTAGGTAACTGCTGTGCTGAAGATCATCTTTAAGGGTAAAGGAGCTGGATGCTGAATCAGTACAAAACATTTCTTATTTTTAAAGAGAGCAATTTACTCCTGGTTAGTACATTCTCAGAGGATTCTGAACCACTAAAGAGTTTTCTTGATTCAGACTTTGAATGTACTGTTCTATAATTTTCAGGATCTTAAAACTAACACTTATAAAACTCTTATCTTGAGTCTAAAAATGACCTCATATGGTAGTGAGGAACATAATTTATGCAATTGTATTTTGTATACTATTATTGTTCTTTCACATATTCAGAACATTACATGCCTTCAAAATGGGATTGTACTATACCAATAAGTGCCACTTCTGTGTCTTTCTAATGGAACTGAGTAGAATGGCTTAAAGTCTGTGTGTGTTAAAACTTGTAGTGTTTCAATTCAAAGAGTTTATGTATCTGGGTAACCCAGACTTTTTCTGTTACAATTTTTGGAAGAGTTTTGTGGTATGTCATTTGGTTTTCCATTTTCAAAATGCCTTTCTCCTACCAGAATGTGCTTAAACCACTAAAGAAATGAAGTGGCATTAATTGGAAAATTGTTATCGTGGTCTTGTTTGAATAGTCTCACATCAAGCTTTTGCGTTTTAGTTGTGTTGTCTAAGTATACTTTAAAAAAACATCAAGTGGCACTCTAGATGCTTATAGTACTTTAATAATTTAATACTTGTAGCATACAGACTAATTTTTCTTAAAAGGAAAAATTTGTCTAGCTGCTTGTGAAAAGTTGTGTGGCGTCCTGTAAGCCATTTTGTTGATCTGATCAAAGACAGTGTTATTTTTTTAAGAAATGAATTACATTTAAAGTTAGCTTATGGTTGATGTTAAATAATAGGCTTTTTTCTAGGAAGTGAAGGGTAGTTCATAATTTGAGTAGGTAACAGGTATGCAAGAGTCACATTTGTTACTTAGGAGTCATTGGTGGATTTTTCTGTCTTTGTAATTAAAGGTAGAGCTAGTGTGGTTTTGATGTCTCACTACACTTGGAAGAAGGCAGCTTTTAAATTCAGTCTTTCCTTCTATGTGCAGATATTTTAACTGCTTAATTTACATGGTTATGTAATGAGTTCACCACACTCTTGATATTTGGAAGAGTGGTAGCTAAAGCATATTCTGAGTATAGGCTCTCCATTTACAGATGTTTTTGGTCAAATTAAATGTTTAAAGCAAACGTCATGGTCTTCTCACATGAAGTTGAAGCTGGCATATAATAACTGGATTTTACTCCCAGTGCTAAAGGTCTTTGCAGGGCTTTTACAGTTTTCAAAGTTCTGTTTATCACTGTGATCTTATTCTGAGGGGGAGGGAAACTATCCTAACTGTGAGGCAAGACACTGACTTTATAGTGCTATTGATTTCCCAATGAAAAGGTCAGAATAACCTTTACAGTACTTTGGTCAGTAAGAGGTGGTGGCTGTTTACGCCGACTGAGCTGCATTCTAATAATGTCTTATCTCGTATACATAGAATAAATTTGAAAGACTATTTGGACTTAAAGCCAAAGTAACTTTAGAATGAATGACATATTACATAGGAATTTAGTGTCAATTTCATGTGCTTAAAAACATCATGGGGAAAATGTGCTTAGAGGTTAGTATTTTGACTCCAAATTTGAGTTTTTTTCTATAGTTACCACGATTTCATCAAAGCAAATGAATGAGTTTGAGAGGTTTGTTTTTATAATTGTGTTATATTTCCAGTTTAATAATCCCTAGCTCTGTGATTAGGTACTTTTTTTTTCCCATTTCTAAGCCTACCAGATCTGCTTTATGAAATTCAGGGGACCAATGTATTTTATCACTAAAACTATTTTTATATAATTTTAAGAACATACCAAAAGTTCTTGTCTGATTTAAAGTTGTGATATATGATTTCTCACTTTCATATAAGGTAATCAACTTTGGCTGAAGAGATTTTTTTTTTTTAAATCAAAAGATTGAGCTACAGTTTCACTGTTCTTGCCTATGTGGATAAAATGTACTTTTGATGAATCGGAATTTTTTTAAAGTTGGAATTTGGTTCTAAATTGGGTTACATATTACTACAGCTAATTCCTTTTTTGGCTAATGATGGTTTGATAAACCCCAATTGGCTAATATTAAAAATAAAAGTAATTTAAAAGATGAAATAGATCAATCGCAGATAAATTTGACTGGGATATTAATTTTGTTGTTTAGAAACAAGCCTTTGTTTATACTGCCTGTCTTTACACGCTCACCTTCCAAGATTCAAGTTGGCTAAAATATATCTTCAAGCGGATTATTACCTGTTTACATCCATTTTGTCAGTACCCCAGAGGAGTGGGGATGGGGGAGGCATGACCTAGCGGGGTACAGATGTCCCTGGTCCTGTCTTGAATCACTTCGGCTCTGTTTCTCCTGACCTGCCTTCCTGCTGGCCCCTGACTCAGAGGCCATGGCCTTGCCCCCGCCCGTCCCTTCCTCTCCCCCAGCAGCCTTTTGACTGAAGCACTGCGTTTGATACCTAGTGCAAAATGGCTGATGGAAGTTGTGGGACATGCTTTCCTTTCCTGAGTCATTGGATGTTGCTGGGAGGGGTCTCCCAGTGTGGAGACGGGCTGAGTGATGGGCCTGCTCGCTGCCCTACGTTGACGTCAGCCTTGGGCAAGGGTGGCAGCCACGGCAGTGGGCGTTGTGCCGGAAGCCGCAGCCAGGTATACCCCCTGCAGGACAGACGAGGTCCGCAGAGCTGCGCCTGTGATCCTGCTGTAATGACAGAGCTCAAGCAGTGCCTGGAGTCGGTGTACAGTGCCATGGGCATCGAGAATTCCAAATTTCAGTTCTTATTACAGAATTTCAAGTGGTCACTTGGCCATTTTGCAGCTTACACTTTCCTCTACGTCTGAGAACTGTCACATATAGAATATTTTATTTAAAAATGAATGGCAAAGTGCTAATTAAAATGCACAACAAAATCAGTATCCCATTAGACATGTCATGTCAAGAGTTTATTTTTATCCTTGCACTGAAAGAATGATTGTAAATCAACCGTTTCTTTTGGTTCTTGACCATGGCGGGCGGTGTTCTGGCTCCAAATGGAGGAGATTCCAAATAATGGTTTGTTACGACTTGGCAGAAAATGCCAATTCAGATGCTTTGGAGGTCTTAAAGAACAGCTCTGGACATGCACTGCCGCTTCTTACGTCTGTTTTGGAATGCTGGAATACCCATGGGCCCTCAGTCCAGGAAGGCCGGACTTCTAGGACAGCCTGAGGATTGTCAGTACGTTTCAACTTTTCAACCCATTATGCAATCTTGTTTGTAATTGTCAACTTTAAAAAATGTGGTTAATAACATTCAGCCTGTTTCTTAAAGCTTAAAAAGAACTTCAGTGAATTTGTTTTTATTTTTTTAAACAAGATTTGTGAATTGAATATCATGAACCATGTTTTGATATCCTCTTTTCACATTGTGCCAATGGAATGAGGTGTTTGATATTTCTTTATATGTCAAGGAGATGCTTCAAAATGTCAATTGCTTTAAACTTAAATTACCTCTCAAGAGACCAAGGTACATTTACCTCATTGTATATATATGTTTAATATTTGTCAGAGCATTCTCCAGGTGTGCAGTTTTATTTCTATAAAGTATGAGTATTATGTTGCTAAATTACTGAAATGGTACTGTATTGTTTATATTTGTACCCCAGGTAACATCATCTATTCTTTCTGTTTTCTGTATTTTATTGTATTTGTGCAAAATTCTTTTGGTTTTATCAGTATAATCTCTGTTCTTTCAGATGTGTACAGAAAATGTCCATATAAACTTTGATTTACATTGAATGATTTTGAGAAACCTGTAAAGAGGAGAGAGAAACAAAAATGGCAGTTTCCCATAAGTTTTTAAAGATTATATATTGTATTTGTAGTAATATACTGAATGAACTGTAAATAGGAAGTAGAAGAGTGATAATGTCAAGTCCTAACACTACAGTAGAAAAATGGAAGCAATGCAAATAAATTACTTTTTCCCCAAGTGCTAGTGGCATAATTTGAAATAAAGTGTGTACATGGGAGTGAGGCATGCTGTTGTGAAACGTAGTTGCTGTAGATAGACTAGAATCTTGGGATTACTAACCAGTATGAGCTACAGTGTCGTAACGTGTTGGAGAAGTGCCCACCTGCTCAAAGGTGCACCTACGTGCGTGGTGGCATCTTTGTACAGGCCTGGGGGTTGTTGATCTCAGTGGACAGGATGGGACCTGTCTACAGGGAACTACTTTGCTCCTGACTCAGTGAGTTTGTGTTAAAATGGGGTCATTATTTCGATTCTTAAAAGTTTTTCAGTGATTTTCAGAGGAGATTTAGAAATTCTCATCTTTCCTAATCTAAGTATTTATGAGAATGGGCTTATTTATAGAAATTGGCTTTTTTTTTTTTTAATAGTATCAGTTAGTATCCTGGGCATGAGAACTTCCCTGGTAAGAGACCTGAGAAAAGAGTGTGCAGGAGATGTGGTCCCCAAACCCTGGACTGACTCGGAGAACTTGTGTGGACTGGATTGCTCTCACATTGAAGATGGTCACTTCAACTCCAAGACTGGATGTGGGGATTTTTTTTTTCTTTTTTCATAATAAGGAAGACACATCAGGACGTAGGGCTTTTGTTGAAATTTAGGGAAAAAAGTGAAATTATTTTCAAAACAGGTTCAGAGAAAACACCAGGACTAGCTTCATACAAACCTCTCCTGCCTTCAGTGTTCCCTAATTTGGAAAAGGCCTCTTTACATATGTGGTCTGCTAGACATTAAAAGCACATAACTACTTTTTTTGGTTTCATAATTGGGGATTTACAAAATAGGCTATTTTGAAAAATGAGTAGAAAAACTTGATGTTACAAAAACTAGGGCTCAGTCATGCATGGTTTTTAAGGATTAGGAAAGATACAATTAAATAATATTAAATCATTGTGGAAGTAAAGGATTGTTTGTGTGAGCTATAGAGAAATGCAAAAGGGAAGAAACATAAGAACTATTTTCTATCATAAAAGGGTAGAATAAAAAGGGGGATTAGTCATAAGTATTTCAAAGGGGAAAAGAAAACAGTTGAAGGAGGTAAGAAAAATAGGAGGTGAGGGATTATTGGCGTGGATCAGTAATAAAATGTGCATGTATTGTGGTAGGCAGCTCTAAAACACTCAGGGTCTTAATGTTGTAATAGATGGTGTGCAGGGAGGTCCAGCTCTACATTTAAAGGGAGGTGTGGGGTGGTAGACTACTTGGTAATGTTAGACGTTTTCAAAGGAACAACTACGTGGGAAAGGTTATAGACGTGAACACCCAAATAAAATGAGAATTGCTGCTCGGCACTTGAGATACCCTCAAGAGGACTCAGGTGGTCATTGGACTCTGAAGCTGGAATAGATGGGGGCGCTCTCAGCGATGGATTGAATTCCCTTTGGAGATTTAATTCTAGATGTGAGAAATGATTGTGTTTAGCATTTGAGTTTTGCCCAAGTGCTTTTATTTGCATATCTCACCTGATTGTTGCCACTAGGAAAGGTGGTGACCAATTGAAGGTGTCCGAAGGAGGGTACACATGACAGAGGAGCCTGGCAATCCTTCCTTTAGGGAATGGCTGAAGGTGACCTGGGCATGGATTTGATAGAAGGACGAGGCCAGAGAGGGCAGGTATTGCATGGGAGGCTCATGAGTAGCCTCTTCTCCCTCACTGGCCATTATACCTTGTGAGCTTCTTTCACCCAAAAGGTGGAGCTCCACGTGTCCCCCAGGGAATTCTAATTTGGGGGGTGTATAGCTTGGGAGGCCAATGGCAGCTTGGCCAAGCCCCAGAGCCAGCCGTAGTGCTCACCTCTGTCTCCAGGATAGCAAGGCCTCTCAAGCATCTTACTTTTCTCGTGGCAAAAAAAGAAAGAGCCTAAGCAGCTGAACACTAGGTGTTCTCAATATCGAGCAGCCCTACCTAGATGTGAAACAGGCTCGAGCAGTTCCAAGCGGTGCAGCTGGTGTACACTCGGTGGGCAGCCTGCAGGTGCACTTCTCTCTGGCTTCTGAATTGGGGAGGTAAAGGGAGGGCACCTGGGTACAACTGTAGCCGATTTTTCTGTGCCAAGCTGAGGCCTTCCCTTCCTTTTCCAACTGTTGGTCTCAAGAGTATAGAGATGGTGACCCCTGCTGCCGGGAAGCTCCTCTAGCGAGCTCAGGAAGCCTGGGTATCCTGGGGGTGTGACTAGGGTTTCGGGCCTGCAAATTCTGGAGTAAGTGTCCACTCTCCCCGGCGGGCCTCAGAATGTCCGATATCCCTACATCTAATCTTAAAGTCTGCTTGGGATCTCTGGCTTGAGACCAACTGAGGAGACTGGGTGCTCAAGGGCTATCCCTACCTGTACCTTCAGGAAGCTCCAGAGACCAGTTTGGGTGCATTACAAGATTTGAACACAACTAGCTTTCAAAAATGAAGGCAAAAAACAAGAGAAAATCATGACACTGGGTTAGACAAGGACTTCAATGTGACACCAAAAGCAAAATCCATTTTAAAAATTGATAAATTGGAGTTCAGCAAACTTAAAATCTTTGGGGCTTTAAAAATAACTGTGAAGGGCTGGCCGAGTGGCGCGTTGGTTAAGAACTGACTTGGGATGCCAGAGGGCCCCGGTTCAGATCCCACATATGAGGGCCAGTGACACTGCCCTTTACAGCNTGCCCCTTGTCTGGCCTCTGAGGACCTAATCTCCAGCAGACTGAAGCGGTGTCCATTCCTTGTTGGCACATGATCCCTTTTGTGGCTCCTGTGGCCGGTGGATCATTGATACAGTGTGTGGCCCATATTTCTTCAGTTTTATCTTCCAGTGCTTCCATTGAGTTTTACATTTCAGTGCAAGTTTAAAGCAAACTGAAGTTTATAGAGTATAGGAAAGGACAATCCATCTGAAAATCTCCCACTTGGAACCACGATTACCCTCCTCTCCCCTCCCAAGTTCTCCATTCCCACCTCCCTCCTCTGCTTCATACAGGTACGGCTCTTCCTGGTTCCAAACAAGTCTTCTTTTGCCGCTGTTCTTACATCAGGATGCAATCCGCGTTCCCTATCCCCTAGCTATGCCTCAGCACTACCCACCTACAGGCTCCTTTCTAAAATGAAGACTGGCTCCCATCCCTCTCTTGACTAAAGATATGGGTGGCTTCTCTTTGCCTTTGGATAAAGCCTGGCATCAATGCCCTTAGGCCATTACCACTTAGAATAAGAGTGAAGACTAACATTTATTGAACTTTCATCTGTGCCATGTTCATTGCTACGTGCTGTGCATGTGCTATTCTATTTCATCCTTATAGCCGCCTTAAGAGGATGGCCATGTTGTTATCCTCATTTTGCAGATGGGAGAATTGAGGCACTGAGAAGAGACCCAGGCCCAAGGTCACCTAGTTAGAAAGGAAGGTGCTGGGATGTGAATCCTCTTTTCGAAGAACTGCCCCTCTTGACAGTACCATGGTGATTTATCATTTTTGAGAAATTCTCTGCGATTATTCGCAAGGGACAGAATTCAACGTTCCTTCATCTTTGCCTCCAGATTTCCTTACTAAGGTCCTTCTTGAAAGGCACTTTGCCATGTGCCTCTCTGCTCTGCTACTAGACTGGCAGCAACTCCAGCCCAGGACCAAGGCAGAGGTACTCAGGAAACATTGGTTACATTGACTTCTCCTCCATTCTGGTAGCTTCTCTGCATCGCATACCTCTTTTTCCNCAAAGAATTTACAGATCATTAGTGATTTTACAAATTAAAATATTTATAAATATATATCTGATAAAGGACTTGTATTTAGAATGCATAAAGAACACTTGTAACTCAAGACAAGCGATCTAATTAAAAGTAGTCGAAAGATTTGACATTTTCTCAAGAAGACATGAATGGCTATTAAACAATTTCTTAAAGACTTAAGAAATTAGAACCACAATGAGAAAGCACATTCAGTAGAATGGCTATAATCAAAAAACAATACCAAGTGTTGGTGAAAATGAGAAAATACTAGAATCTTTGTACATTGCTGGGATATAAAGTGGTACAGTCCCTTTGAAAAAACAGATGGGCAGTTTCTTAAGTTAAATATAAACCTACTATATGACCCAGCAATTCCATTTCTAGAGTTAGAATTGTTGCCAGGTAAGATACAGGACACTCAATTAAATTTGGATTTTCAGATAAATAATTTTTTATTAGCTAAGTATGTCTCAAATATTGCATGAGACATACTAAAAAATTTTTACCTGAAATTCAAATTTAACTGGGCATCCTGTATTTTAACTTGCGAAGTCCGACAATCCTAGTCCAAGAAAAATGAAAACACATACCTCCACAAAGAATTGTAGGTCAGGGTTCCCAGCAGCATCGATCATCATAGCCAAAAATGGAAGCCATCGAAATGTCCACCAACTGATGAACTGATTTTTAATAAGTCGTTAAGTGGTTTACTATTCAGTAGGATGGACTACTGGTACGTGTTGCAGCGTGGACGAACCTCAAACCCATCATGCTAAGTGAAATAAGCACAACCAAAAGACTGCAGACAGGCACAAGGGAACTTTTGGGGATGGTGGAGATGTTCTAAAGTGACTCGTGCTGGGTGTACAACTATAAATTTACTGAAAATCACTGTACACGTACAGTGGGTGAATTATATAGTATATAAATTATACCTCAATATATCTGTTACAACTGCTGCTCCTCCCGCCCAGCACACTTTGTGTACCGGTCATATTGAATCACCCTCATGCTCCCCAACACACCTCTTGCCTCCTTGCTCAGGCCCTTTCCCCTCCTCAGCCTTACTGGTTGAATCGTCCCCCAGGATCCACTCAAAGACCACTTCCTCCACCATGCACTCCTCCTGGCCTGTTGGTAGGTCACTGATCCCCTGGGGTATTTCCAACTCATCTGGCACAGCCCCTTCATTTCCATTTTAACCCCCTCGGGGGTTTCAAGGACTCTTCCCTCTTGAAGGAAGCAGATGGTTTCACACTTTTTCCTTTCCAAGCACCTAATGTACCAACTAACAAAACAGATTCTGTGATTATTTGGATGTTAACCCTGCTGGACCTGTGGCTTCTCAGAGAATATGGTGTACCTGGGCTGCTTGTCAGAAGCACAGTACCACTTCTTAGGGGAGTTCTCTTGAAGCCATACACACACTTCCCTCTAAAAAGCGGTTCTCAACCTTCCTAATGCTGCGACCCCTTAATACAGTTCCTCAAGTTGTGGTGACCCCCAACCATAAAATTATTTTCGTTGCTACTCTATAACTAATTTTGCTACTGTTATGAATCGTAATGTAAATATCTTCTTGTTTTCCGATGGTCTTAGGCGACCCCTGTGAAAGGGTCGTTCGACCCCCAAAGGGGTTGCGACCCACAGGTTGAGAACAGCTGCGTCTAAGACCTCGTATAAATGTGTTCCTGAATGATTCTGAGGCCTTCCCCTGCAGCTGGAAAGGGGTACCCCGAGAATAGGGACCCCGTGTCATTCATTTCTGTGAACCTCTTGCCTAGCCCAGGGTTTGGCTCAGAGCAGTCCCCAAGAAGAGTTTGTTGAATGATCATATAGTTAAAGGAATCCTAAATGACTATGAACTGATCTGACAGAATGCAGCTATAGGCCTGGACATTTACTTGATAGATGCAAAATCTTTGACCCTGGGGCCCCCTAAGTGGAGAGCCTGCAAGCTTTTTATAAAAAGGCGTTCCAGCTGCCAGCTCCCCTTCAGGCCGTAGGGAAGACTTCGTGTCCTTACTGCCCCACCAATCTCAGCTTCCCTCTTGATATTCTTTTTAATTATTCTGTCAGCTACTTCCATTTTCCTTTTATTTATGTTTTTCTGATACTTGATTTTTTAATTTTTTTTTAAACAATGGACTCTCCTTAGAACCTAGCACCTTTTAGTAAGATGGAAGTTTGGGGTTTTTGGATTGAAATTTAACATGAATCTTTTTCCATTCTCAATATTTATTGAGCATTGACTCTATAACAAACCCTGTACCTATTCACCTTTTCCTATTTTTTGTACTGTACTTCCAAATTAAAAACACAGAATTCTTATTTACAGCATTCCAGACCTCAGCCCAGCTATCAGCTTAGTGAACCAGATGATTTTGCAAGTCTTTCCAGCTCTAATATTTTGTGATCCAATACAGTTTTTTTCCCCTTTGTGTTCCTTTTTTAAACCAATACGTGAATGAAGTCTGCTTTGATCTTAGTGGAATGTTGCTACTTTCAACCCTTACTGTAAAAAGAAACAACAGTTTGGTTCATTAGATTGCGGGGCCTGGGTTTTTAAGGAATGTGTCCTAAGCGTGGATAAGTGTGTTATGGAAATCTAGTGCTTGCTAAAAACAGGTTGGGTTTGGCAGGATGGCTCACCAGACAGAGCTTGATTCCTCTTAGCCTCTGGTGCCTTGGCTGTATTTGAGTCATTCTGAAGTATTAACTGAATGCCTGCGTGCTATAGCTATGTAACCAGCTTCTCAGAAATGCAGATGCTCCTTCTTTCTGTGACTTCCAGGATACAGATTACGCTGCCTCTCTGTCTACCCATGTTCAGAAACCAGGGGTGCATTCACTGTCATAGGACAGAATATTTTGGGGGAAGTAATACTTGTTAATACAAGGCTCTTTCTGGCACCCTGTCACTCCTCTTCATTGGTCCCACAAACTAAGCCTTCACCCCACTGCAGCTGTGTCAGTAATGTCCATGAAACCATGTCCCTTGGTTAGTTCTTTGCTGGGTAAACAACTTCCATTTCTTACACACTGTTGCCCATGTTTTCTCAAGCACCTCTCTGTAGGATCCTGATTTCTTACTTTATAGTCCTTGCTCCTGGTAGAAGGTAAACCAGATTTCAGGTCTGTGCAGGTCTCAAAACAACGTTATTCATAAAACAAAAAGCCTTCCCGACGCAAACGATTCTCCAAGAAACCGTCAGTAGATGGCAGTGTTGGTCTTTCATTGATTTTTGGTCTGTGGGTTTTTGTTGTTTGTTTTGTTTTTATCAGAGATAGAACAGTGGAGGTTTCTGTCTAGCTTTAGATTGTGGGTTTCACAAAATGTAGTTCTTTTTACTCAATCAGTCTTTATTGTTCAGGGCCTTACCCAAAACCTAAGTCCCCTTGGCAGGCTAATAAAAAGTAAACCTTCAAATTAAAATCCTGCTTAAAGTTTTTAATTACCAAAGTTATACAGGCTTGTAAAAATTCAAAATACATAGAAGCGTAGAAAGTAAAAGTAAATGAAATTTTTCCAGGTGTTTATGCATATAAAATACACATATCACATATTATAAAGGGGGTCATACTATTAATATTATTCTGCAATCTACCGTTGCTTCTTTCCATCGTGTGCATTCCTTTACATCAACATACATGATCTACATTCTTTCCATGTTCACGATTTATAACGTTTACATCCTGTTTCAGAACTATAGTCAAGTCTTCTATGCAAGCTGAATACTTAAGTGCAATAAAAATAGCATTTACCATATTGTGATTATGTAAATATTAATCCCTGCAAAACAAAATGTGATCAGATCTTTAGAGAAATAAAGATAATCCCAATGTGCCTCACCCCTACCACACAATTGTCAAGGTTCAAAGCTGTCTTTTAATTTCATTTTCCTCATTTTCCTCAGTTATCACTGTTATTTGTTAGTTTGCTTTAATTTCATGTTTCTTGAAATCTCATCCTTGATTCCGTTTGCTTTGCTCAAGTGTCTCCTTGAATAATTTGTAAATTTGAGTGCATTCATCATAAGCTTTCCCTGCATTGCTGAAAATACCTTCTCCCCCCTGATTGCTGGTTTGGCCTGGGGTGTAATTTAGGCTCAAATTTCTATTCCACTGGAATTCTAAAGGCATGGTTTGAAAATATTTCTGCTGGCAAGTCATGTCAGTCAGATTCTCATTCTTTTGTAGATGACCTATTTTATTTTTTTCTTTCTGGAAGCTTTTTAAGACTTTCTCATTGTTCCTGGGGTTCCGAAATTTCTACAAGTGTCTAGGTATGGATCTTGTTTTTTCTTACCCTGCTTGGTACCAGTGGGCTCTTTCAACCTGAAGGTTTGTGTTTTCCGCTGGCTCAGAAAGATTTTCTATAATGTCTGATTCCCCCCACCCTTTTGTTCTTTTTCTCAAACTCCTATTGAATGAATGGATGTTGACCTCCTGGATCTTTCTTCTGTCCCTGGACTTTCTTTTCACTGCTTTGTGTTTTTGTTTGTTTGTTTGTTTTAGGGGATTTCGTTGACTTCCAGATAACCAGTCTGGTTTTTAGTCTTGGCCATTCTATTATTCCTTCTGTTGGCTGGATTTTTTTTTTTAATTATTATTTTTACAATCATTTTAAATTTCCAGAAATGATTTCTTATTCTCTGATGGTTCTCTCTTTAATGGCAGCTTTTGTTTCAGAGGTTTAACGTTCTCTCAAATCTCTCCAAAGATAGAGTTTTCTTCTTGAACATTCCCTGCTGTGTCTTATTTTTTTCTCTTTTCTAGGATGGCTCCTTTATTCATCTTTGTTTAGCTCTTTCATGCTATGGGTTTTCCTCAAATGTTTGGTGACATAGGCTGTTCATCCACTTTCATAAATGAAAGTCTAGAGTCATCTGTCTAGATAGCTGGTCAGGCCTGTTTCCCTGGCAGGCCTCTGCCTTCAAGGGGAGGGCTGGCTACAGGTTCCCATGAGGGGTTGGGCCATGTTGTCAGCCGGCCTTACCTCTGGGTTGCAGCCTGGGGATGCCCACACTTGCCAATGTAAGGAGAGGCTTAAATAATGGACTAGCGCATTTGACTATGTTTTCCTCTTGAGCAGAACAATATCCGCCTCCCTTGCCATATATGTCTGCTGTGGGTATCTACAGCAATTTTAAGCTCTAGTCTACTCTTGATTTTTAACCCCGTATTGGGATCCCTTCCTGGATAGATCACCTGTATTTTTTGGAGAATAATTTTGGGGTCCTAGGGAAAGTTGCTCCTTATGGGTTGAAGGTGTGTTGAGGGGTAAGGAGAGAAAGAAAGGTGGGGGCCCCTATGGGCCCAGCCGTTGTGAATACAGTTCTCTTCTCAGTTATTCTGATGTCTGCCCTGTGATTAATCTTCCTTCCTGTTTCTTGGCTCTGAATTTGGAGCTTTTCTGAGAAGGGAAGTTCTTGATCCTGGTGGTTGGGGCTGTAGTTTACCTTTGGTCTTTCTCAATCTGATCCCCTCTACTTTCTAGCTTCCCATATTTTCTCAGACTTTCTGATGTGCTGGCACCCTGTCTTCTAGCACTAATATGATTTTCTTTTAAAAATAACATTTTATTCAAATGGGTCCTTGGTATAGTGGAGAGGTGGGTGTATGTGCTCAATTTGTGCCTTCTAATGTAGTATATTTTTTAAACTTAAGATTTTTTTCTTAATTCATGAGAGATAAGACAGATATATGATGTGAAAATACCCCTTTCATCCTATTCCAGATAAAGACTACCAGTTGTCCCCTTGTATCTATTCTCCCCTTCTTCCTTTAAAAATAAAGCTCCACATTTTAACTGGGCTCATGACTGGTCTGCTAAGGAGGACGCTTCCTAAGTGTGGCCAAGGGATTGAGTTCTGGCCAATGGAAGGTGAGCAGAAGGAGCCTGCACAACATCCCGTGGCTCCTGCAATGGGCAAAGATGTGCTTTCCGCTGCGTCCTTGATTTCTCCTTTCCTGTTGGCTGGAATGCAGATGCAGTGGGGAGCCATCCTGGTCTTGCTGAGAAGGGCAACACTGTAGGGATAGCTGAGCAACATAACAGAAGGAGCCTGGGTCCCTGACACTTCATCACCATTACACCAGCCCTGGTGTGTGAGAGAGAAATGAAATGCCACCTTGTTTAAGCCTTGTATTCTGGGGCCACTTTTCACAGCAGCCTATCCTATCTCCCAACGCATACAATCTCTGGGCTACTCAGTTCTCCGTGGAGGCAACCATGGGACCACATTATTGGATCCTTCCAGAGACATTTCATGCATAGATGAGCAAGTACATATATACATGCGTGGATACACACACACACACACACACACACAGAGGCCCATCTCCATTGTTACATAAATGGCGCTGTACCAAACAGCTATTCTTTAAAGAAGAGGCCAAGGTCTGTTTGAGAAAGAGGATTGCTTGTGCCAAACTGAGCTCTGCCTCCAATGTACACACTGCCCCCTGATGAAAACAAAACTCAACCCACTCCACTCTGAGACAGTTTCTACTCAAGCATGTCCCCCAGAGGACTCATTCCTCCAACCCGCAAAAAGAGATTTGTTGAAATGTTACAGCCACACAGCATAACCTCCTTGTGAGCAGTTCCAGTAAACTCATTTTTTCCCCATCTTGTATCTGTCCAGGGTCTTTGTATGACAGGAGTTGGTGCCTCAGACGGATGCCCTGTGGGCCCGCCCGTTTGTTTCCCCAGCCCTGTGCTTTCTATGGAAGCCCTGCAAGTACATGTCTCAACTGAAGAATGAAGCTGATTGTTGAGGGCCTTCTTGAGTGGCCTCTTTTTCTCTCTGCCTATCTCCTCCTCCACTGCCACGTCCCCATGTTGGGTTCCAGTGCTCTGAACTGATGCTGTAAAAGGAAGCACTGGAGATTGGACAGTATCTGCTGTGAACTTTTGCCCTTCCTAAAAAGAAGGGAGAAGTCAGAAACCCACCTAGGTTGATGGGGNTCCCGCTGACCAGCTCCTCTCCAAAGCATGCCTGGAGGACATGTCTAAACACGGGTCGCCCTGCAGACTCCTTGGAGAAATGCAGGCTGCCAAGGTGTATGAAGAGACAAGCGCTGCTGGTTAGAGGTTCAGTCCACGCACTCTACCAGGAAATTCTTTCTGTGGCCTCTTCCTCAAACCGGTAGTAAAGCCCTGACAGGTACGATACCTACAAAGCCCACCTTTCTCCAGAGTAGCCTTATTCTGTTGGGCTTAGTGCGGGCCTGCGAGACGATGGCTTGGCTGAAATTTTCTCTGATCCAACAAACTCGCTCATTCACTCACTGTCTGTGGGCTGGGCCGGGTCTTATTCCAGGAACTGAACTAGACCAGTTCCTGCCTTCAGAAATTTAAAAGCTGAACAGATGTCCTCCCAGTCTCAGCTCATTTTGAGACGTGGCCAGGCAGAACCAGAGGTGTGTGCCACAAGCGGGGCCATACAGCTGTCACCTGCTTCAGAAAAACTGGAAGGAGTAGACTTCCTGCGGAGGTGGGGAGAGCTGGGCCTTGAGTTCGGATTTCAGTGACAGCTAGGGGGTGGGCTGGGGTGAGTTCTGTGGGGGAACCAGCACTGATGCTGGAGCAGCTCTCAGACGAATGCCTGCCAAAGCAACAGGCAAAGTCAAATGTTCACCTCAGACTGTCAGACTCAGCCTCGCAGCCAGGCCCTCAACTGTTCTTTCCTGAGCCGAAGTACATCTCATTAGTTAAGCCATGGCAGTGAAGGCCAGGGCCCCAGAATAAGAAAAACTGTCACTGCCACTTCTCGCATAGCCAGGGAGGGGAGGCAGGGAGACGGACGAGTCTTTGTTCTCTGAGTTAAGACTATAAAGCACTTTGTCCATTGGCCACCTGAGGGCGATAGTTGTCCACACATCGGCTGTTCCTAGGCTGCTAGGGCTGCGGCCTAGGAGATAAGGGAAGTTGTGAAAGATGACTTTGTTAAGCAAAAATGATGAGGATTCCCCCACCCCCCCAGAGCTTTTAAGGCCTTTAAAGTGGCATATTCCAATGCTAGGGAGCCGACTAGTTTTAAGGATGGCTCATTAGGTACAAGGACACTTGATCTGGGAAGTCAAAAAAACTGGGTTTAGCCTCTAGCTCTGATGCTCAGAAGCTGTGTTTAACACCCATCCTCCACCCCTGCCTTAGTTGCCTCCCCGGTAAAATGGGTTAACATTGCTCGTGGTCCCTATCTCACTGGGTGGTCATGAGGTTTGAAGGAGACGAAGGAGGTGAAGGGGCTCTAAAGGACACAGTGTATGAAGACAGGAGATTTTTTAAAATTAAATTTATTAGGGGCCATAGTATATGAAGACAAGAAATGTTGATCAAAACCGCTTCTACTGGTGTTTGTTGCCAGCGTCCTTCCTGTCCTGAAGAGGGAGGCAGAGACTCAGGATGGAGCTGCCTTATCACAGAAGGCAGCCGCTCGGTGGTCAGAGCCACAGGGCAGTGCCCTTACATCTGATACCTCAAGAGCAAGATGGAGGCCGGGAAGCTGGGAGAGTGTTGGTCACAGTTCACAGGGTGAGAGTCTGGCCCTGGTTCCCACTGGTTCTCCCTGTGTGACCTAAGGCCTGTCTCGGTCTCTGTACAGTGGGCAGGAGATGGGATCTCTGTACACTTCCAAGTCTGTTCTTCCAGCATCTCCCAGCCTGTAATCCTCTGGGTTGTTTTGACATGGGAGGCGGTGGCAGAGAGAGAAAGGTCACTGATGTGGGGAGTTGCGGGGANTTCATGTATTCAATCAGAGAGCATTAAGGATGGAGAGTGCATGCATGACACGTGGCTCCTGCCTGTTTTAAGGCACATATATGACACCTATAGTACTGGGAGAAAATGGACGCTTTGTGCAGGTTTGTGTCATGTACATCGGGGTCACAGTGTGAACTACAGAGGCCTGTGGCAAAGTTAGTGCGGCTGGTTCAGAGATCAGGAAGATGATAAGACCGGCCTGAACTGAAGATAATGGTGATGAGTATGTTTCCGTCGGCAGACAGGCATTCAGTGGGTGCTAGTTCCTTCTCTCAGGAGAGTCTCCCATTTGAATCTCTCAGGAAATGCAATGGCCTCACTAGGTCTGAACTTGGAAAAAAGTTACTTGCAAATGGACTTCCAGTCAAAGCATAGGAGAGGAAAAGTTCAAAGACCTTTGTGTCGCTTTTGAGGCCCCAAGGTCAGGAGCAGAAAGGAATTCCAGTGGATCGCCTTCTCTCCTTTGGCAAGTACCTACATGGCAAACGGCAGGCCTGCTCCAGGCCAGGTGGGACCTCTAAGGGAGGGAAGCATCCCAAACCAGAATCTCTAAGGGCTCCAGGAGCTGGGAGGTGGCCAAGTGGGAGGGAGGACACAGGCTGCACAGGGGTCTCCTCTGCCCTCTTGCTGACCCTTCACTGAAGTGAATCATATATCTATCCATCTGACTCTTAACCATGCTCATGTCTTGCTTTTCTTTGCAATCTCATGATTTTTCTTTCCTTTTCAGCACGTCTCACTGGTGCTATGAAGGGAATTCTTGACATAGAGTTTCCATTCAACCCACTTCTCCTCAGGAGTTACTCATTGGTTTCAAACAGGGATGTAGGTTACAGAACTTTAGAAAAAAAAAAATTGTTCTAAAGACAGAGATTCCAAAAGAGAAGTTCATTCTAGAGGGATGTAAGACTCTCAAAAATGTCATTCTGCGTTCATTCCATTCTGTAGTTAACTCCAATAAAAGAAAAAAGAGCAGCCAGAGACACAAGCATGGCTATGCAGGAACTGTGCTCGGCTCAAGCAACATAAATCCCTTACGCCACGGAGGGAACAAGAGTGCGCATACACACACACACACGCACGAGGTACAGCAACGACATATAGGGACACAGTCAGGATGGTAGCCCAGCATGGCTGAGATTTGTGGAAAGTGACAAAAAGGCTTTGCTGGTTCTACCCTATGTGAGTTCAAAATTGCATTTCACAGCTGATAACAGAGACGTGAAAAAACAATGGCTTAAACAAAATAAGGATGCACATTTTTCTCTTAGGCAGTGCAGCATTGCTCTGGTGTCTTTACAATGCCATCAAAATCTCCTTTCCGCTCTGCCATCCTCAGCAAAAGGCTTCATCTGCAAGTTCACCTCATGGCCCAAGATGGCTGCCGGCACTCCTACTAGAAAGAAGAAGAAGGAAGTAGGAAAGAGCAAAAAGGGTGCCTTCCAAATGTGTCAGCCCCCTTTAAAGTAATTCCCCAGAAATCCCCTGCCACCCCCCATGACTTCCACATACTTCTGATTGACCACCTCATCTGCAAATGTGGTTTTGTAGCATGGCATGTGGCCACATTCAACAATACAGGGATTTTGTTACTAAGGGGGTGGAGATGTAGAGGCAACCAGCAAGTTTTGACACAAGCTTAAGGAAGACAATGAACAAAGAAGGAAAAGCACTCTTCAGACCCAGGGAAGTCGAGGAGACAGAGCAGCATTTAAGATGATTTCAAGTTCCAGCCTCTTGAATAAGTTTCAATACAGGGCAGGGAAAGGTCTGAGAAATCCTGGAGAATTTCCTGAGGGAGGGGCTCCAATGGGAATCCAGTTTCTGAAATATTTTCCACAAGATGTTGCTGGATGTTACATGAAGAAATGGCTTCCTGGTTAAAAAGTTTGGGAAACTCTGGGTTAAACTAAGTTAAGATGTTTATTTCATGGCAGAAAATGTTGGAGTCGTGATTATGCTCACTTTCCTTGTGATTTTTTTTTCTTTATAAAAGGGAGTATTCCCAAGCTTATTTGA
>NW_017731483.1:973576-994836 GCF_001890085.2 Hipposideros armiger | reverse complement strand
CTCCAGCATTCTGCCCATGACTGGTCATTTTGCCTCTGATAGTTTCTTCCCTTTTATCTCCATCTACAACCCTGCAACCACAAATCAGGGAGCTGCCCACAGCTTTGTCCTGACTCGTCCCCTGCCCCCAATCCATGTACCACCCATACCGCGCTGGGGCAGAGGAGCTGTCCTATAAACAGGAGCTGGATGAATATTTAAAGGGAAGTAGTAAGTAGTATATTAACAACTTACATGGATGTTGTAATGATCCACAGTGAAATATTCCCTTACCTCTTTGCAAAATTATCATTCCAAACCACGGAATACATTAGGTTTTATGATCTACTCGCTTCTTTGGGGAAGTATAAATCTTGAAATATCATCTTCATGTGACAGGGCAAAGAGTCCCCTGGGACACAAGATGTTTAAGAACATTAACCGAGAATCAGAAATAGTTTGCGATTAATATCAGGGTTTTGTTTATGGGCACAAATAAATCCCCAGTCTAGGGCTGACCTGTAAAAATCTGTCTGCGATGAAAACTCTGATTGCAAATAACAGAATGAGAAAAACCATCTGAATTTAAAGAGGTGATTTTGGGGCAGGGTGGCAGTGTTTAGGAGCTAATATTTTCTGACCATAAATTTGTATGTTGTTCAAACATTCTTAGTCACCAACTAAAATAAATATGGTAGAGACTAGGAATTTATATCAATGGTCTACAGCCATCCAAGTTTTCTAAGTAGGCCATGTGAAATGCAGCAGTTCCTTTTTCTAGGAACGAGGCCCCCTCCTCCTTCTTCTTTCACCATTAAGGCGAGGAACTCGTCGTGATTCTCGACGTGAGTGGGGAAGGGGAGGATATGTTTGTATCTGGAGCCTTGCATGACGGGAAGTTGGGAGGGGGTGGTCCTCATGGGAAGAGCATAGCTTTGGGAGTGAGAAGACCCATGTTTGCCGCCCACTTGTTAGCCCTGTGCAAAAGCGGTCAAGTCTCTTCCTTGTTTAAAACCCATCACAGACTCCCCAGGGCATCTAGAACGAAGCCCACCCTCAGAATTCTTACCCTGGCTTCTAAAATCCCCTGTGATTTGACTCTGCCCCTCTCTCCAGGCTCATTTCCCATCACACCAGACTTTGATGCTCTCCACTTCTCAGTCCTTTAACCTGCAACTTCTGCCTGGAATGCCCCTCCTTTTTCAGCCATTTGGTAAACAAACAGCAAAGAAGTTCATCTCCTCTCAGAAGCCTTCTCAAGGATCCTGCAAAGAAAGTGTCTCTCTCCTCTGACTTGCTCCTAAACCCTGACCGTTGCTCTCTCTCTGTCTTGTGACCTCGCAGAACACAGAGTGGTACAACGTATTTCCTGCCTCACTGGCATTGGACTTGGCCAAGAGGCTTGTTTAGAGCAGTGGGATGTGGGTGGAAGAGCGAAGACCTTAAGAAACAATGTGTTTTTTATGTTCTCTAGTGCTTCCTTGATTTTTCCAGAAAAGAATGTGTCTCTGGCAGCTGCTGTTCCAAGGAGAATATGGAGTCACAGGGAGCAGATCATAATCCAACCCAAACCTGGAGCCAAGTCCAGCTGCAGAGCTGTTCCAGCCAAAGCACAGACCTGCAAGTGGAAAAAAAAAAAAACATACTTGTTGTTGGAAGCCACCGAGTTTTGAAGTGCTTTGTTATGCAGTGTTAGTGTGGCAATAGCTGACAAATACATCATGCCACTTTGGGGTTAAACCTCACATAGGAAGTGTACATAGAAGAAACCACTGGCTAAGTTTGGAGGAAATCAAATGTCTAAGCCTATCAGAGAAGTCCACCTTTGGTGCCATGTCTAAAATGGCATGAAAGTGGGAAGGCAGCACCAGACAGGCGAGAGGGCTAGAGAAACAGGCAGAGGTAGTGCTCCTGGTTGCATATCTGATTCTTGGACAGAGATTCAGGGCTTTTGANCAAATCATCCCCAAGATTTTTGTAAATTCCTGGAGACTTAGGTTCTTTTGTTTCCTCTAGCTCTTCCCCAGAGAAGCTGTCCTGATGCACCATCTGAAGGAGACCTCCCCCCACCCCACTGTAAGTCCTTACAACAACTTTTATTTTCCCTTCAACATACTCTTACTACTACTACTGTTGCTGCTGCTGCTGCTGCTGCTGCTGCTACTGATAGTGTCAGTTTATTACTAACAACAGTAACACAAACCTAGTGAGCACCTACTGTGTGCTGGGCACTGTGCTAAATGACTTGCACGTAGTACCTTTGATAAGCCCACAACAACCCTATGAGGCAGGTGCTATTATTTGCCCATTCTGGAGCAGAGTCTCCCAAAGAGTAGGGGTTCGAGCCTGGGTTTACCAGCCTCCAAAGCCCAAGCTCTTACCCACCGTATCACATTTGCAATTTGTGGCTCTCCCTCCAGACCCAACTGCAAAGGCAGGAAACACGTCTGGTTGCTCCACTACTATGTTCCCAGCACAATGATTTTGTTCAAAAATGATACAAGGAATTGTACATGAGTTTGTTTAGCCTTTGTTGCTCCCAAGCCAATGGAGTTAAGCTGGGTTTTTTCTTTTTTCCTTTTTGGGGATAAGGGAGTGGTATTTGGTTCTGCTATGGAAATTCACTCTTTTCTCAGTTGCTTTAGAGGAAGACTATTTCCTGCAAATATGGCTAGCTTGGGTGATCTCTCATTTAGCCCCGCCTCCTCTTCTTCTTAAAACCAAAAAATTTCCCCATGCTAGCCCATAACCCCGCCTTTCCCACTGCTGTAAACAAGCCGCTCCAGTTTTTGCATGTCAGAAGGTGGCCCTCATTTTCAGAATTGTTTACAAGCTTTCTAGGAGGTCTGCAGCCTCTCTACTTCTTCTTACCCCCCTGTTCAGGCTCCTGCTTAATTTCCACTGCTTTGGGCAACCCTTCTAAGTCATGCTGTTCTGGAGTTTTTTAATGTCCTCAGCTTCAAGAATAATGGTTGTGTTGGGGCGATTTCCAGGAAGAGAAAAGGGAAATATTGACCTAGTGCCATGAGGTGGCTTGATGGGGTTTGAAGTGAACGTGTCTAAGGGGCAGCCCCAGGTGCTTGGTGGCACATGGGAATAGAGGCTTACTGGTACCAGAGCTGTCCGTTTTTCACGTTACTGGAAAAGGACCTAGCCAGAATGCTCGGCGTCCGACTCTAGTCTTAAACTGTACATTAAGAGGTCCCTATTAGCGGTACTATTGGAAGAAAAATAGATAACACTGCCAAGCTAAAATAAACAATTAAAATCACCCATCATGTTTCCACCTGTCAAATAGTGATAGGGTGGCTGAAAGCATTCAGACTTTCTTCTGTACATATATGCACACAAAAGACCTTATCACACTAGGCATATGATTGTGAACCCAGATACTCTCAATTAGCACTACATGATGAATGTATGTCCATGTCAAGAAACACCGATTTATGTGCTTTTTAGTGGCTCGACGGTATTCTAGTGTATGCATGGAGTATGATTTATTTAACTAGTCCCCTATTGATGTGCACTGTCTTTAAATGTTTAACCTTTTATGAAATGCTACATTGAATATACTTGCATATATATCCCTGTGCTGTTACCTGACTTTTTCCCCTACGGCAGGGTTTCTCAACAGTGACCCTATTGATGTTATGGACCAATAATTCTTATTCTGAATGGCTGTCCAGTGCATTGTGGGATGTTTAGCAGCATTTCTGGCTCTTACTCACTAGATGCCAGTAGCATATCCCTCCTCCAATATCCTGACAATCAATATCTCCAAATTACCAAATGTCCCCTGGGTGGCAAAATGGCCTCTGCTTGAGAACCACTGCTCTAATGATAAAGTTCTTAAGTCAAAAGGGCCAAGGACATATATCTTTTAAGACTTTTGCTCTCTTTTGCCAATTGCCTTCCAAAAGTTTCCTGGTTTACTCCCACCAACAATGTATGAAATTGCCCAGTTCACCACCCTTATAAATATGAGCATTAACATTAACAAAAGAAACTACCAATCTCTTAAGACAAAAGGTTCTCTCATAGTTTGATTTTGTATTTTTATTACTGGAGTGAGCTTGAACATTTAAAAAAACATGTAGATTTACCATTGTTTCTGTNGTGTGTGTGGTGTGTGTGTGTGTTGTGTGTTGTGTGTGTGTGTTTTGTGTGTTTGTGTGTGTGTGTGTGTGTGTATGTATGAGATCAGTCTCAGAGCAGAGGGACAATCTATAGGGGACTGCGGGGACAGCTTCCTGTGAGGCCTTGGCATCACAAATTATCAAATTTGTGTCTTCCCAAATTTTCTTACTGTGGAATTTCTTCTTCAGGGAAGCCTCAACTTGGCAGATAGAGAGAGCCTTTCAATGGATTTGAATCAGGTACACACAAGTTTTCTAGGATAATCTCCCTTAATCAAAGTCAACTGGTTATAAACTAATCACATCCACAAAATACCTGCAGAGCCATACTTAGATTAGCATTTGTTTGAATAACGGAATATAACCCAGCCAAGCTGACGTATTCAACTGACCATCACAGGTTGGCTCAGCTGAAAATGACTGACAGAGAGCAGCTACTTAGCGAGGGGTGCTGGAGTTTTTCGGAAATCAATTTGGTTTCCCCAGATGATAACAACTCAGGGTAACCGACCGATGCAGCTGGCTCTCCTTTACATCAGTTGAATGAAGCATTTTTGCCAACGTTATCTTGACGGATGCCTGACTCTCATAACATACCAGTAGGAAGAGACCCGGCTGCCTGTTTCACAGGTGAGCAGCCCACACCGTAAGTCTTGCTCCTAAGCCGGGGAAGCCCACTGGCATCTTTCTCGGCCCTCATCTCAGTCACCAAGGGGTTAAGACTGCCACAGCCTCTGCCATCCCTCAGGGGTTTCTGCCTGGACTCAGAGGCCATTAATCATCCTGGGCCAGGGCAGCAGGAACAACACTTACTAGCAATTAACCTACAGTAGAGGGAGCATTGTTTTCCCCTGCCTGCACTTCCCTCTTCTACACGCCCAATTACTCTAAATTAACGTTTACCCTGCAAAGTGCCTGTTAATTGGAAGGGCAGTAGAAAAAAAAAGGCCACACACCTACCCAGTCTAACTTAATAACCGCAAAAGAAGCCATTAATTAACAGGAAGCGTAAGTTGAGATCTTGTTGAGACCAAATGTTTCTCTGTAAACCGTGTGTGTTTCTGAGCCCTCCTCTGCACCCGCCCCTCTCACCAGCACTTTGGGTTATAAAAAACACTCATAATAAGGAAAACTGCACTTTGAAGAATGTCTGCACTGGCTGGGGTCCTTAGAGATTCCTGGAAATCATTTTATTGTCCAGATGGGGAAGCTGAGGCTGAGAAAAAGGAAAAGAAACCAGGGTCACAGGGTCAGCTGGTTGCCTTCCTGACCTGGTCCTCTCTGCACTCTGCCATGTGCATTTGCGGGGGCGTTGAGATGCTGGGGTAGCATCCTCTCTGGTCCACAGATGGCAGGTAATCAGGACTATCAACTGTCATGCACCTGAGGGTGACAAGCAAGAGGTTTCCAAGGGGATGAGGAAGGGTGGGTACACACTCACAAGTGGAGAGCAGCTGTCTCCAGGCCGCCTGTCCCCGAATGTCCCTCACTGACTCGCATCGCCCCTCCCAGGTGTGCAGTTGGGTTGAATGGCACCCGGATCCCCCAGCCCAGCAATCCGAGGGGGCTTATGGACACTTCTCCCTCACCCCCACCTGCCATCAGTTCCCAGGTCCTGCCCATTTGAATCCTGGGCGTCACTCAGACCCAGCTCTCCTTTCCTTGTGCACTGTTATGGCCTCCATCCCAGCCAGGCCTCCATCTGGCCTGGCAGCCCTTTGATGTGTCCCAGGTCATTCTTCCATTCCCCACTGCGACTGTTTCACCATTTACTGACTTGCTTGAAGGCCCTAACTGGTCCCTCCATATTCTGATCAGACAACCTCACTTCCCTCCCCAAGAAAACAGACCATCAGGGGGCCCAATTAACTTTTCTTCCTTCCTGCTGGCCCTCAGCCTCTCCTGTGCACGGTCCACAGGGCTGCCCTTTAGTTGTAGAGGTGCCCTGAGTCCCCGCCTGGGCTCTGAGTCTGTGCCTCCTCAGAGAACTTGCTCCTCTCTTACTCCCTTCTGTCTTGACCCTCTCACTTTCTCCTGGCTGCTCCCCATATTGGAATACTCTCAGTGCCTCCCATCCTAAAATAGCCCTGCCCGCCCCCAGCGTCCTCCTGCTGCCGCCTCCCACTCTCCTCCCTGTGGTGTCCAGCATCTCCAAATGGCCATCCACACTCATGGCGAATTCTCACCTCCCACCCACTCTCAATTGCTCCACAGAAATGGTCTTTCCTATGTTCAAAAGAACCTTTTTGTTACTAAACCCAGGAATCATGTTTTAGATTTTTGGGTTTTTGAAATAGGCACTTTCTGTAGAATTTTCTACTGTTGATCACTTCCTCGCTCCTTTCTGAAACTCACTGTCCCCTGGATTCCATGAAAACACTCTTCCTTTGACAGGCATCTGTTTCTGCCTGCCCCCTCAGGCCCCTTCTTTTCTCTTTACACGTCCCCCACCGGCAGTCTCATCCACTCTGGTGGCTTCCATTACCCACTAGATGATGGTGATGATGGAGAAGATGGCTCATGAATCTCTAGATGGAGTCTATATTGACTCCTGAGCATCAGGCTTATATCCAGCCCACTGGTTCACATATCACTTGGGAGTCTTATAGGCACCTCACACTCACCACGTTCAAAATGAGCTCATTATCCTCCCCCTGTATGCATCTCCCCTAGGACTCCCCATCTCATTGAAAGTGTCACCAGGCATATAGGATTCATCCCTCCCCCCATCTCTCATGACCAATGAATGAATCAATTAATCATCTAGCCCTATACATTCAATCTCCAAGGAGCCTCTGTCTTACCCCCGCCATTACTTTAGCTATGACAAATTGTGGTCTTACCTCCCTACAGCCAGAGTGATCTTGCTAAACCCATATTGTATCTTACACCCTACAGTGGCTCAGTGTTGCCCATATGTCATAGGTCATGCCCTTGAGAACATCCTACAAGCCAGGTTCCTTAAGACCACCAACTGGCATTACACCTTGGAAAAATTCATGGACTAGGACAAGAATTCTCATCTCAGCCCCAATTTTCTAATTTATAAATGTCAAACAAACATCCCTTCAGCAATGTTGGTTCTCAGAACTTTGATATCCATTTACTGATTTAAGTCTTGAAACACTTCCATGAGGTAGGTACTATTGTCCCCTTTTTACAGATGAGAATAATGGAGTCTCACAGAGTCTGAGGCCCCAAAATAATTAAGACAGGACTTGAACTCTTTTTGCTCTTTCCATGATTTCACAGCTGAACAATCATGGGTGCAGAGGTGGGGTCTTCCAGGGACTCAGGGACCACTCTGACCACACCACAGATCTGGAAGACTTGCTCATATCGCCAGCATCTCTTCCTGTGTGCCTGAGGCCTGAGCCCCTATCCTGAGTTCTAGGTCAAAGGGGACCTACTCCCTCACCTAGTCTCAGATGGAATAAGGATGACAGACAGCAGAGGATCAATAGCTATCTGTCCAGGCTCCACTGACAAGCTAATCTTTTCAGTAAACATTTCATTAGCTCCTGCCAGGCTGCTCACACCTGCTGACAGGAGAGGCAGAATGGGGTGGGGGAGAGGGGCCTTTGCGTTATATGAGGTTCAGGTGTCAGCAAGGGTCTCCTGGCCCTTGAGATCCAGCTAAGCTCAGGTATAACACAAGTGCCATGCAGTAGCGGAATCCAAATCATCCCCAAGATTTTTGTAAATTCCTGGAGACTTAGGTTCTTTTGTTTCCTCTAGCTCTTCCCCAGAGAAGCTGTCCTGATGCACCATCTGAAGGAGACCTCCCCCCACCCCACTGTAAGTCCTTACAACAACTTTTATTTTCCCTTCAACATACTCTTACTACTACTACTGTTGCTGCTGCTGCTGCTGCTGCTGCTGCTACTGATAGTGTCAGTTTATTACTAACAACAGTAACACAAACCTAGTGAGCACCTACTGTGTGCTGGGCACTGTGCTAAATGACTTGCACGTAGTACCTTTGATAAGCCCACAACAACCCTATGAGGCAGGTGCTATTATTTGCCCATTCTGGAGCAGAGTCTCCCAAAGAGTAGGGGTTCGAGCCTGGGTTTACCAGCCTCCAAAGCCCAAGCTCTTACCCACCGTATCACATTTGCAATTTGNTCAAATTGCTTTGCCCACATAGTTTGCTCCCAAGATCTTGATGTGGAAGGGACTCTGAGTGAGGGCAGCAGCAACACAGCCTTGGGGAAAGCTGTGTTGGGTTTAGGGAGCCAGGCCTTCTGAGAGTGGAGGGAGAGGCTCGAGCATTTTGGGACAGAGGGCAAGTAGGTTCTTGGTTGGTACTAGACTCTGGGAGGAAAAATCAATGTTAAATTGTGATTTTAAACAGATTAAGCTTACTTATGAAAGCAATTAGTTGTGGGTATTTCTTTGCAAATGGCTTGAAACCATGTCTTTAGTCATGCAAATGTTAGCAGGTAAAGAGCATTTTATTTTTACTATTAATTCACCAAACATATTGAGTGTCCACCACGTGCCAGGCAGACTAGAGAATGTATTTGGGCAGGGAGTGGTGAGTGGATGAAGAGAAACACAAAAATGAGTAAGTTAGGGTCACCCATTTCAATAAGCTTATTACCTACTTTAACATTTTCCCATATTTGCTTCGTCTCGCTTTCCATTTCTTTTTAAATTATCTTGCAAAACCATTGGAAAGTAATTTCAGGACATTATGACTCTCCATCCCTTTACATTTCAGCATAAATCTCCTAGGAATAAGGACACATTCCTACATCACCATCTACCATTATTACTAACGAAAGTAATAAAAATTCTATAATATCTAATATTAAATCTGCATTCAAATGTCTCTAAAATGGATTTTTTTAAGCTGGTTTGTTTTAATTGACTCTGATTTTGTTGTTTTTAATTACCTGGTGCAACACTGACCTTTGATCAGTGCAGCCAATGGGATTTCTGTTCATTGCATAGCGTTTGCTTGTATCATAGGGTCCTGTTCAAAACAAAGTCACCAGGCTCTGCAGGGCTTGCCCTACACCTTCTAACTGAGTGACAACAAGGACCATATCTTAGAAGGAAAGCTGGCCCTCTTTGACTCCTCTTTCCAACTGTGCCCAGAAAGACCTTAGGCTCTCATCTCATGGGCCATCTCATATCCACTCAGGTAGGATGAAATGGGCTGCAACCAATTAGGTTCATCGGCCCCTTCTGCAGAGGGAGATTCACTGATGAAACGCCATGCAGGAGTTTGGTGAGAGCGAAGGCAGACTGAAGAAACGGAAAGTGGTTGGACTTGGGAATCAGAGAGCCTTGAGACTGTGCGTCCTTCAAGGCTGTGAGAGGCAAGTTGCTGAAACACGCTCATCTATTTTTTTTTTTTAAAGATTCTACTGGGGGAATTGGGGAAGGGAACAGCGTTGGGGAATGGGGAAGGGGAACAGACGAGTTGCTGTCCTTTTGTTCTTCAGCCTAGTTATGGAGGACGTCACGTCACTGGCCCACATTGGTATTGTGATCATTATGTTCTTCCCAGCTGAAGCAGATCAGTCGCCGGCCATTGGACGTCTGCTCATGGCAGCTCACACCAGCTGCCAGCCGCTCACACTGGCTGCCGGCCACACATGGTAGCTTACAGCAGCCCACTGTAGCCCACTGCAACTTCGCCATTGTTGGTGACTCACGGCAGCCCAGCTCCAGGTCGAGCTGTTGTTCACCATTTTAGCTGTAGATGGCAGTGTCACTGCCCATGTGGGATCTGAACTGGTAGCCCTCCTACTCAGAGCTGGCATCCCAAGCCAACTCTTAAACAACAAGCCCCTAGACTGGCCCACCACGCTCATCTGTAAAGGGAAGTATGCCTACCCTCATGGAACTGTTAGAGTGGCCTCTCTACATAAATTATTTTGAATTCTGCATGTGGAAGTGTGTCTATTCTATTCTCCCCCATCTATTTAATAATTTATTCATCAGTGTGGACTCATGGATATTTATTGTATTCTTTGGGTTGTAAACCAGTACTTCTTTCTTTATCTTGTTGCACCTGTGTCTCATTGACATATTGCCATCTATGTGGGTTTTCAATTTTCTTTTTCTTATCACTTTCTTACTTTCTGGCCTTACAAGATGCTCTAGGCTCATCTTGTATATTTCCTGTACCATCCTACAATCAGTCATTTCTCTAAACAGCCTTGATTCCTTTTATTGGAGAATAGCATTAGAAACCAGGTTCTGGGTGCTGGGTATGTTTGTTACTGCCGAGGTGGTGTTGCCATTTTCTAGGCCCCCTCAGCTGGGAAGGCAAGGAAATATATGTGTGTACACTAACCTGTGTATATACACATATCTCTAAATATTTCTACATGTAACCATCTGTGTCTATATTAAGTTAAACATGAATTTGTACTGCTGTCTCCAACTTAATCCATTACCTCATTGATCATTCTCAGCCTTATCCCCTTGCTCATTTGTAAACTCCCACTCCAACCATGAGAAACCTGACTCCCACCATCTGTTACCCATTTACTTAATTGTTTAATTCCAGTATACATGTATAGTGGTTTCAGAATTGTTAACCTTCACCCCTACGGGAAACAAGTTATCAGCTAAAATGTTTATGTGCCATTCCTTTTGCCTTTAGTTTTACAGATACCACTAATTTCCAAAATTACTTAAGCAGAACCTTTCTCTCCCACCACCCCCTTCAGTGAGGTGGTTTCAGGCATTTGTGCAAAATTCATTTTTTTCCCCCAGTAGGCAGATTTCAGCCCCTATAGAGTCAGCCTCAGGTAGTCTCTGGGACCCGATTTTCTCTGGACCATCCTTCCATTCTTCTACCTTTCCACCCTCTTCCTGAAACCCTGGTTTCCTCCTGCTCCCCTTCACCTGGTGTAGGCCAGGAACACACGTATGGTCTCTATCCTGAAGGGGCAAAGGTGAGTTCTTACAATCAGGGATAATGCTCCGCTGCCCTCTGGGGGATGAGGTCCAGGGTCCCAGTTTATTTAGAGGGGAGAACCTATGAAACAAGAAAACCATTCTCTTTCTAGTGCTCATGGCCTCTCGTAGCATTACTTCAGTATGTTGTTATGCTAACTTAACCGCCATCCACAGACATAAGGATGGAAAGAAAGAAAGGGGGTGAATGGGGTCAGAGAACACCCCCTGCTTGGAAGACTCTGAGGACAGACTGGGAGGCTGGGTGAGACTCGGTCCTGCCACGGCCATGCCATGGTTCTACAGGAGATAGAGTTTCCAAAAATCAAATCATGAATGGAAACAGAATTTTATTCTCGTTTAAACATTATGTTCTTCAAATTTCTCTATTATGTATATTTTAAAAGTCATCGGAGTATTGGAAGACTTTGAAAAATCACCCATTTCTCCCTGAAAGGTGATTTAAATAACATTATCATAGTTATAATAATTCCTGTGGCTCTGGGGTGGGGAGTCTGAAGTTTGAAGTGATGCCCTCATCAATTCTGTCCCTGGGGACTAGGGATGAGGAGGGAGGCTGACAGCTGATCACTTCTTGCCTTTCTTATTCTAATTATACCTTTCCCTAAAGTAACTTTTCCAGCTACCCTCCTCACCTCACCCTTTACATCCATGTTTAAAAAGAGACTATTCAGACAGCTTGTGAACAATGATGCTTTGGGATGGTTTAATCCAGGAAAGGAAACCTGTAGAGGGTCTTATCTGGGGTGAGCGTCTCAAGCATCCAAGATTATCTCCCTGTCACCTCTCGACCCACCTTCTTCATGCCACCTTTTAATTTTGGTAGCAATTAGGGTGTATATGGATAATGCCCATTAGCATATTCATGGTCATCTCTTCATATTTATTGTCCACGCAACTCATTAATCTTCATCTACTTTGTGTGCTTGACAGCTCAATCTATTTTGCAATCTCTGGGAAGCAGCCATAACCCCGTAAAGCCTTTGTTTTCCTGTAAATAAACGGTGTTGGGGACCAGAGGACAATGGTGCATCCCGTGGTGATTGACACCAGCCACGGCTACTAATCAGGATGGGACTTCATTGCCAGCTGAGTCGAGTGCATGATGGGGCTATTGTTCCAATGCTGCCAGGGCAAGAACACACACAGCCAGTCACCTTCGCAAGATGGGTTGATTGTTCTTCAAGATTAGACTGAGTTGCCTTATTATCCGTCTCAGACAACAAGGCATCTCACCCAAACAGACGCATTTGCAGGAACGGCCAGCACACTGGCCAGATTTGAATTGCTAATGTATAATCTGCCTGGCACAGATGTGCAATGAATATTTGGATGTTGTTTTGCCCGTCAGTCCAGGAGGCTGCATTGATGAGGTGATGAGTATTCAGTGATGGGTCCTGGACTTTGGCCAACAGCAGAGTTGGAGCACTTGCGCTGACGATAATCAGATTACCTCCCAAAGTGCCTGTGCCGTAATTCAGTGGCAAATTCTGTTACAGAGACTGTTGGGTGGAAAGCTCCCTCTTTTTTGTGGAGCAATGAGATGTCTTCCTATGTTTTTCAGACTTGGGAAAGGTACAGGAGTTGCCTGTATTGTGCCCTCACCTGCCAACTCGGTAGGCGGTGAGTCATGTGGAGCTGGCCACCTGGGTTTGAATTTGCCATTTTCCAGCTTATTTTCTTCAGTTCTTTGTGCCTCAGTGTTCTCATGTGTTAAAATGGGTGCACAGACTCCCACTGCTGCTCTCACTGGGATGGCAACAGACTGGGGCAATTCATCGGGCCTGTGAGAGGCCACCTTCACCCCTAACAAGTTCATGACACCCTGAGTTTACAAATCAGCTTCATGTCCTTTGGCTTGCTCATATACTGATTCAGTGCCTCTCATGTACTCTTTTATTTGTCCATTCTTCACAAACACCTTGTGGGGTGGGCTACTGAGATCTGATTATACCCATTTAATAGAGAAGGAAATCTAGACTTTAGGTTTCAGGACACTTTCTCAATATTTGGAATTCTAGGTTAAGTAACACAGAAATGCAAAGGCCATTATTTTAGCAGACTGTTCTAATTCTGCCTGGCAACTTCTTGGGAGTGTGGCAAACCACAAAGGTAAGTCACACCTGTGCTACACTTGTGCCCCCCACAGCAGCACACACACACACACACACACACTGAGAGACTCTTCTAGACCATATTTGTCTCAAATGACGTTACTGGCTTGCCTAGTGATAGGGTTTCCTGCAAGATATTTCAGCATTTGCTTGTGGTCATATTTCTGGGTCACAAGGCCAGGTCACCCTGATGTAAGCCCCACCAAATCCTCAGTCCTCTTGATAAGAATAGTGTGCTGGCTCCAGCAGCCCCTTGGCTCAGGAATCAGCATGGTAACTGCCCCCTCCCAAGGGACAGGCTGGAAATTGGGTCTGTCATTGGGAAAGCTCCCCTCCCCACTCAGGTAGCAGGCATGAGGGCACTGGTGTCTGGATGGTGGCACCCTCACAGGCTGTTGGGACAGAGTTGCAGGGCCCTGAGGTTAGGGATGAAGGAGTAAGGAGTTCAACGGAAGTAGCAGGAGATAAGGGGTTTTGATAAAAGTGGAGATGGTCTAAAGGGTTTCCGAAAGAGGTAGAGGAGGGCTGTGACTCTCCCTCTGTGTGCCTCATTCAGGTTCCTTTCTCTTTCTGGGACTCTGTTTTCCCATCTGTGTAAGAGCAAATAAGTTTGGGTGACCTCTGGGGTTTCACTCAGCTCTGAGTGGTTCGATTCTGGGGGTTGGAAATGTAATGAAAGGAAGTCACAGAACAGTTAGTGATACTGGCAGAGGTGGACAGAAAAGGACTGACTGTCATGGACAGAGATCGGGGAGAGCAGAGAGCAGTATAGTGTTCAGGTCCATTTTCCTTTTGGAAGGAGAAAAGGCAGAACAAGGCAGTGGGAGTGGAAGTGGTGTCCTGGTCAGGTCTACAGGGTGAGGCGTGGACTGAAGAGGCACCTGTAGCACTGTTGACCTGGAGTCAGACAGACCTGGGTTTCATTACCGCTCCACTGCCTCCGAGCTGTAAGCCTCAGCTTTTCTACTGTAGAAAAGGACTATAATAATTCTCTGGAAGGATGCTGTGAAGAGCAAATGAGACAACCCAAAAAGAGCTTCACAAACGCTAGAGGCTGTCTGAACAGGGGTTCGCTAGTCATTAGTCACTGGATCACTTCCAAACAGGAAGAAATAAAACACTGCTCCTCTTTGTGGTGTGTGTGTGTGTGTGTGTGTGTGTGTGTGTGTGTGTGTGTGTGTGTGTGTGTGTGTGTATTCAGCTAACTGGTGCAGATCTCTGCATCCATGAGGCAATGAAGGGTCAGCGGTTGCACGCATGTGCACAGGTGAGCAAGCAGACCCAGGAAAACAGGGGACTCCTCGAGAGACCACATCAAGGAAGCTTTCTTCTCCAGTTCCCTTTTCCCTGGTGGAGTGTGACTGCCTTTCTGGCTTAGACTCATACACCCAACTCAACACCTTTGAACTTAAGCTAGCTTGAATTTCTGCTTTGTGCAGGTAAATGACCCTGATAACTCCACTAGGACTTGAAATGACCCAATGTCCGCTACAGGGAGGGCAGGCAGCATGGCCTCGCAGTGATTCTCACAGGGGTTGGGATACGGCAGTGGGGTGGGTGAGGGACATCAGCATCCTTTAGGGTCAGAGGACTAATGTGAAGACAGAAATGTCTTGTCCCCTCACTTTGCTATGACTCAGAAATCTGTATTTATTTTGAATTTCATAGTGTTGAAGGACATGCAGTATTTATGCTTATCTAAGGGGTGCAGGCTGAGGAATGCTGGCACATACAGCCCTGGATGGCTTAGGTAACCATGGGTTGAATCCTGGCTCGGTCACTTTTCAGTTGTGTGCCCTTGGGCAAGCATCTCATCGCTCTGAGCTTGTGTATAAAGTGGGGGAGAATCATACCCACCTCACAATACTGCTCTGAAGATCAAAAGGCAAAGTGGAGAGCAAGGCCTTTCTAAACCTGAGGACCTGAATGGGGGCGCTGCAGAGGGAGTCTCGCTGATGAAACGCCACACAGGAGTTTGGTGAGGGCGAAGGCAGACTGAAGGGAAAGTGGCTGGACTTTGAAACCAGAGAGCCTTGAGACTGCACATCCCTCACGGCTGTGTGAGAGGCAAGTTGCTTAATCACGCTCATCTATAAAGGGAAGTGTGCCTACTCTCATGGAACTGTGAGGAGTCAATGAGTTGTCTGCTGTGCATCTCCCGTCAGGCCCAGCACACAGTGTTAGGCTTATTACTGATAAAGTCCCAGACAATTCACTTCAGTGTTCTAGGCTTCTATTTTCCCTAACCTCAGTTTAGTTTTGAAAGCTGTGGAAACCTTGTAGGGGCTAGTTACATCCTAGGACCAGGAGCTGGGTCTTATATGTAACATATTAATATAGGACCAGGTCTAATATTAATTTTTGCTTCAAGATACATTAGGGTTTATTTTCAGGGATGTCTTATTTTTTCATGTACAACAACCTACATTTATTCATGTACAAAAATCTACATTTATTCAAATACAGTCATGTCATCTTCTTCTGGAACATTGTCATAATTCTCCAAACCCCGAATTCTGGCCTGAATTTCTTGCGACTCCATTTCCTGTAGAACCATTGGCCCCAATCTCTCATGTCCTGCAGCAATAGAGCTCTCCTTAAATGAGCACTTCTTGTCCATGTAGCCTGCTCGTAGTGCATTGGCAACACAGCTGTCAGTGATTTTATCCCATGAATTCTTCACCCAAGTCACGACCAAAATTGCAGGCACCACAATTCAGAAAACGTTTCTTTACTTCACACAAGTGCATTAAGTGTTATACACCCGTTACAACACATGATGTATTGAATTATAAAGATTCATATTAGACACAACCATGTCCGTTTGTTATCAAGTGTGCATGTTATTCGTGCGTTGTCTGTACTCCGATTGGTCATTTGGCAATAAGTCTTGAGTTCATCTGTTTACATAGGCGTTTAGCTCTCGTTCAAAGGTGCCCACTTGGGTATTTACAAATAAGTATGATTTATATTATCATTTAAGTATTAATGTCAATAACATTATTTATTTATATTTAATTATGTTATTTTATAATTCCATACGTCCATCATGTGTTGCAGTGGACATACTAAATGCGTCCATCTGGCTGACAATCTTAACTGGGGCTTATTTTTGGGGTAGGACTTATATTACAACCACCCTGAAAAATCATGCTAGGGCTTATTTTCCAGTTAGGTCTTATTTTCAGGGTAACATAGTATACTGCAACCTGAAATGTCATTCTCTAAAGAACCCCAAAAGAATACAGTAGCGCAGCATGAACTCATGGAACTTCTACAATAATTTTCCATATCCCCAAATTGCAAACTAGCTAACATTTATATGAGAGCCTATACTATGTGCTATAAGTAGTTTGAAGTACTTTACATATATTGTCATAACCGCCCTATGAGGAAAGCAGAATAGTGCAGTGATCCCACTTTACAGATGAAGAAGCTGAGGCACAGAGATGAAGAATTTTGCCCAAGGTTACCGGGGCTGCGAGGCTCTCAGGTCTGTGCTCTTAGAATGGATTAATGTGGAGCCTTTGGCTCGGGATCTTGGCTATTTTTTAAAAATGAATTTAGCTTTAAAGGTGTATTGGAAAGTGCTTTATTTGTACTTAGACCAACTGATCAATAATGAACTGTAAGACTGGTCAGTGCCATGAAAGGGGTAGATTCCAAGGAAGGGAAGGTCACTTCCACTTCGGGGATGAGTGGTCACGGCTGCACAGCAGGGGCGGGAGGCAGGCCCTGAGGGGTAAAATACAGTTGTGTCTTATGTTTAGTAGGAGCTTACCTAATACAACACAAATACTCACAAAGCTGACAAATCGTATATTAGGAAGTAAACCCTGAACAAGATGCACACCACATGCGTGACAACAGTCCCTCTTCACTTCATTATCCAGTTTACTCCAGTTTCTGACTTCAGGCTTGGCTGTCATATCTACATACAGATCACAGACGCCCAAATTTTGTATTTTATTGTCTCTTCCTATGATAACCATGTTTTATTGTCATGTCTCAGTGTGCAAAAGAAATACAATAAATCATCTGTAAAAAAGTACAGAGCATTCTTGCTTTGGTCCAAGCAGATATGGTGAACAAAAATTTCCCTAAAGAGGACAGTGAACACTTAGGCAGAGTGATTCTGGGAAGTAGTGACCTGTTCTCATTATGCTCGAAGCCAAATTAATCAACTGTGATGATGGTACACTTCAACCATCAAAACCAAGGCAGGCACACTATGACTCAAAATTTATAGGCAGAGCAGCAATTATTTGGAGAAAATATATTTAAAGTATTCTGTTGAATATGGAATCATGCCATATTTATATCTTTAAAAAAAATTTTTTTATTGGGGAATTGGGGGAGGGGAACAGTGTTGGGGAACTGGGGAAGGGGACCAGCCAAGTTGTTGTTCTTCAGTCTTCGTTGTGGAGGGCGCCAGTCGCCATCTGGCTTCCCGTCAGTGCCTTGTGGCCTCTAAGCTCAAGGTGCTGTGTTCAGTCTTAGTTGCAGGTGGGCGTAGCCACCATCCCATGCAAAAGTTGAACCAGCAGCCTTGTTAAGAGTGCATGCTCTATCTACTGAGCCATCTGGGCAGCAGCTCAGCTCAAGGTGCCAAGTTCAGTCTTAGTTGTGGGTGGGCGTAGCCCACCATTGAACAGTCAATCTTATTACACCAGCTGAGTAAAACTGCCACCTGCTGGCAGCTCAGCGATGCTCAGCTCTGGCGCAGCATCACTGGCCCATGTGGGAATTGAACCGGCAGCCCTGTTGCTCAGAGCTCGTGCTCTTAAGCCAACTCTTAACTGAGCCATTCAGCCAGCCCTGTCATATTTATACCTTAACACTGATAAGACTCAATTATTATAGCATAAAAGATATAGTTTTTCTGAAAAAGTAGACAGGAAAGTGTGGTGTATAGGAAGGTGGCTCAAAGTCAAGATTCAAGTATATGTTTTGAAAAACTTTTCTATACTAGATTCTAGGTTTCTTTTATGGTTTCAAAACTGGGTCTTCAATCTCTAAATATGATATTAATGAATGTAGCATAAAGACCTTAAAAAAATCATTTGATTATACCAGCAGTTTGGTGACATATTGGTAGAGCCGTTCTGTAAATGCTTCAGAGGAAAACTTTTCCTTCACCCTGGCTCTGCCAGCCAGTCCCATTGTGGCTTTTAAGGAAGGTTCATGGATGAATTTTTCTATTGCTTCTGAGAAATGCATGGGGTCAGGCTCACAAAGAAATCCTGTGACGTTGTGGACAATGGACTCCAAGGGCCCACCTGAATTAACAGCAATGACTGGGCAGTGCATATACATGGCCTCCAAAGGGACGATGCCAAAGTGCTCATTGCTTGGTGTGTAAATCACACATGTGCAGCCGTGGAGGAGTGAGATTTTCTGTTTGTCTGTGAAAGACCGCAGGAAAGTCACAGACTGGTCAAGGTCAGACTGCTGGGCCATTTTCTTTAATTCCTGATAGTGTTCCACATTCTCCTGGACTCTCTCGTCATAACCACCTGCCATGATCAGATGAACCTTGTCCCAATCTTGGGATGTCAATCTTCCACGTAGCTTTACTAGGGCTTCCAGTGCCAAAGTCAGATTTTTCTTCCTTTCATATCTGTTGATGGAGAGGAACAGGAATTTTTTTCCCTTGGGGACTAGGTCATCAAGCTTTTCAGGGACAGCTGAGTCAAAGCTGGTGACATTCAGAGATGGGTAGAGGACATCGGGTTCTATGTGAGACAGGGACCTGAATGTTTTCTTAAAAACGGCAGCTGTGAACCGGCTGTTGACCAAGATGCAGTCTGCCATGCCTGTGGTGTATTCCTCCAACCAGTCAATCGGTGCCCTGTATAGGCGTTTAAGAAAAGAATCTCTCCTGGTGAGAAGCAGATCTGGGAAGTGACAATAAAACAGAATCTTCTTACGCCGTCTGGCCAGCTTGAACACTGGGATACAGGCAGACACCTAGTCAAAGCAAAAATCAACAACAGATAAAGCAGCGGTTCTCAACCTTCCTAATGCCGCGACCCCTTAATACAGTTCCTCATGTTGTGGTGACCTCCAACCATAAATTTTTTTTCTTTGCTCCTCTATAACCGTAATTTTGCTACTGTTATGAATCGTAATGTAAATATCTTTTTGTTTTCCGAGGTCTTAGGCGACCCCTGTGAAAGGGTCGTTGACCCCCAAACGGGTCGCGACCCACAGGTTGAGAACCACTGAAGTGACTGGTAGACATAAGGAGTCTAGAATAGCTAGAGCCCAGATCCAGGTCGGCATTCTTTACCAAGAGAAAGAATCTGGACTTTCCTACAAAGACTAATGGGGAGCCATGTTAAATGTTTTAATAGGGACATGATATGTTTAGCTTGGTGTTTTAACATGACACTGCTGAGCAGCAGGGTGGCTGGCTGCAAAGGCTATATGGTGGGATGCACATGGACTAGAAGTAGTGTCAACAGAAATAATGCAAAGAGGGAAGATACAAGAATTACTTATAAGAGGTGACCATGGCTGACTTCTCTAATGCTTGTGTTTCCAGAGCGAGCCCCAAGGCCCATCTGCTTCAGAATCACACGAGCCAGCTTGAACATGCAGATTTGGGGGCCCCACCTCAGGGTTCCTGGATGAAACTTCTGAGGGCGGGGCCCTGTAATGTGTAATTTTAATGTGTCCACACTATAGTTCGAGAACTGCAGTCACTCCCAACTCTGATGTCTCCAGATCAGTTCCAATCTTTCCGAACCGCAGGCTGGGAGGGGGGACATCATAGATCAAGCAGTATGCCTTTCACAGTAAGAAAAAGAGGCGGGGCGAGGGCCCGGCGAAGTCGCCTCACCTGGTCGCATACGACCACGTCGAACTCTTCGTCGCCGAGGAAGAGCACGTACAGCGCCAGGAAGATCATGCGCACGTAGGCACAGACAGCGGCGCCGCGGCCGCCCCAGCCCAGGCTGCGGGGCAGCCAGTCGCCAGCGCAGTGGACCGGCAGTTCGCGGCTTTCAGCGAAGGCGTGGCTTGGGTCGTAGTGCGCCGTCCAGATCTTCACGCTACACCCGCGCGCCTGCAGTGCCAGCGCTGCGTCCAGCACCAGCCGCTCGGCGCCCCCCACGCCCAGGTCTGGGTGCAGGAACAGCACCGACGGGTTGGGACCCGTCTCCTCGGCCTGAGCCACCTTCTCCGCCATGGCCCGGAAGTCGCGCCGGCGCCCCGCACCGTTATGGACAAGCACGCATGCTCCTCCCACCGGCTCCCAGCGGGCCACTGCGGGGCTGGGCACGCCCCGCGGCGCGTGCGTCAGTTAGGCCACATCAGCGCTAATCTGTGGGCGCGTAGTAACTGCCGTAGAAAAATTTCTTGTCTGAGTATGGCTATATACTTCCTTTGGTAGGGATGGACGCTATGAAGTAAGCTGTGATTCACAGTCAGGAGAAGGAAGGTTTGTACTTCTCACGTAGCAGCTGACCAAGCCGCCTGCAGCAAAATTTCTACAGGCATGTAGTGGGACAACCCAGGCGTCCTGGGAATCAGCGAGGACCCTGCCAGCAGGTCTGGGGGCGGGGCCTGAGCCAGTTTCTCCAGCTGCCAGACATTTGGAGGCTCCACCGCTTTTCGACCATCTGCTTCAGCCCCCTGTCACCCTCCAGTTTCCAGCATGGTATGGTGACCCTAGCTGTCCTCCTTAGTCCCCGCCTCTCCCAGGCGCCCCGACTTCTACCTTATGCCTTGCCCTCCTTTTGTGGCTCCCTTGCTTTTCTCATTCTCCTGTGCAGGTGCTGGTCTCCTCTGTCAGGACCTGGGGTCTGGGGGCCAGCGGGCAGCGCTCACTTCTCCTTGTCTCCTTGTCTCTCTCTACAGCCTGGTCCGACCCCCAGTGGCACTAACGTGGGCTCCTCAGGACGCTCTCCCAGTAAAGCAGTGGCCGCCCGGGCGGCGGGTTCCACGGTCCGGCAGAGGTAAGGATCCCTGGGACCCACTTGGCTGTGGGCCCAGAGAAATGGGGCCCAAGAATCCCCTTGTCCTGAGAAGGAGACCCCGGGATATTAAGATTCACAAGGGCGAAATGAGCCTCAGGTGATGTGGC
>NW_017731483.1:969887-971726 GCF_001890085.2 Hipposideros armiger | reverse complement strand
GTAGTACCTTGGAGAAGAAACGGTATGGGATTTAAGGTCAGGTCAAGGTTGGAGTCCTTGCTCTTGCTAATATAGTAGAAAAGGAGATTGCTATGATGAAAAGGAGCAATAATGTATTGTCAACTGTAAAGCTGTAAAATGCTCCATGGTGTTCAAGCAGGATTCATGAGAATCAGGGATATTAAGATGATGGAATCGCCAGGGATATTAAGATAGTCATCAAATAGTTATTGAGGGAACATGCCAGGTATTGTTCCCACTTTGAGGATATGAGGATATATCTGTGAACAAGATAGGCAGGGTTTGGCCTCGTGAACCTTAATATTCCAGTGCGGGAGACTGTAAGCAAGAAAAAAAATAGTGCACTTTCAGGCAAGAAGGAAAGTAAGGTAGGGTGGGGGATATACTTGTAGAGGGGTGGGGTTAGGGTGTAGGCGGATAGCTGTTTTAGATAGGGTGTTCAGAGTAGGGGACATTTAAGTGGAGACCTGGAAGAAGCAAGGGAGCAAATCAAGCAGTAGTCTGGGGAGGAACAGGTTTCCTGGACAAAAAGCGGTTGAGTGTAAAGACTCTTGAGGCGGGAATGAACTTGGCTTCTCTGAGGAACGGCCAGAGGCCGTCATGTTTGAACAAAGTACGTAAAAGGGCAGTTATGAAAACCATCGTGTTAAGGTATAGGACAAGGGAGGCAGTTACACAGTGGCCAGAAAAAAAGGATAAAATAGGCCCCAAATAGAAATTCAAGAGATTAAAATGGGCCCTATTAACCTCGACCTACTTCCCAGCTGGGGGGAGGGGAGATATTTTGAGTACATTTTGGTATTTCTGGGAGCCCTGACTTTCTAGTCCTTTTCTGTGTTCCATGTGCCAACAGATATAGGAAATCTTAAGAGGCCAGACTGATTCCTTCGGAGCTCCTGTAATTCCAGGAGACTTTGAAGACATGATCTGGAGTTGGGAGATTGTGGGAATAGTGGCAGATGCTGGGGTCCTAGTCCTAGCTCAGCCCGTGACGTACCATGTCCACACTGGGTTTACCGTCTAACTCAAGTTCCCTTTAATAAACAAAGAGGAAAATTTCAGGTACCTACCCACAAATTAAATGACGTGTATCTCTGTATGTGAAAGCTCTTCTAAGGGTGTGGATCACTTCAAACCCCTGTACAGTATGTTTGCTATTTCCAGTCAGTTTTCCCATAGAAACAGTTATACAAATGGAGTTATAAGTTCCTGTACCATCACTTAATACATAATTAATGTGTCTGAAATACAATCTTTGTAGTACAGTAGGCCCAAGTCATTGCTCGGCACTGGTTGCTCTGTAAGTTCTAGCATGAACACAGCCCTTTGCTGGAACCCACTGGAGCCAGGACTCCACTCTTCCGTTCCATGCAGCAGGGCAAGCTCCCTGAACTCTAACCGGTGTGGGGTAAAGGCCATGGCAGTGAGAGGTGAGATGGGGATTGGGACCAGAGTTGGGAGGCCTGTGAGAAGAGCTGGTGAAGATAGGGTTTTTACTTCCGGATTCTCCCTATATGCCCTTCTTTTTCCAAAAATTCAGACTCAGTAGCCCAGAGATCATTGGAATGGGATTTTAAGGGATGGTGTACTGGGATTTGGCTAATGTTAGGGGGGGGGGGGTGATAGGACAGGGCCTTCCCTGTCTTCCTTTCCCCTTACCCAGGATTTCTGAGTTAGTGATAAATGGGCTGAAGATTTCTTCTGACTTCTCACACTTCCTACTTACTGTCACGTTGTAGCACTAGCACTGAGGTGAGATGAGAAGCGGGATTGGAGTAGTGCTACGTGGGAGAATAGTTGCTGCGTGGGCTTCCCCAG
>NW_017731483.1:949535-968102 GCF_001890085.2 Hipposideros armiger | reverse complement strand
TTAGGGGGTCGTCTTATACGCCCAGTCGTCTTATACGCCGGCAAATACGGTACTAATAGCCTACTGTTGACTGGAAGCCTTACCAATAACATAAACAGTTGATTAACACATATGTTGTATGTTATATACTATATACTGTATTCTTGCAATAAAGTAACCTAGAGAAAAGAAAATGTTAAGAAAATTAAAAAGAAAATACATTTATGATATTTATTGGGAAAAAAAAACTCTCAGTGGACCCACACAGTTTAAACCCATGTTGTTCAAGCGTCAACTATATAGATTCAGGGCATTTTCAAGCAGGGGATTATTACTTGACTTCACAGAAATCCATGTGAAAAGAAATTGAAATACATTGTCCAAATGTGGTGGCCCATATGTGTGGTCAAGTGGACGGGCTCTGGCGTCAGAACTGGGCCCACAGCCCAGCTCAGCCACCTGCTGGTTGTGTGGTCTTAGGCACTTTTCCTAACCTTCCCTGAGCCTCCTTTTCCTCATATAAAATGGAAATGGCAACTACTCTCTAGGGTTATTGTGTGCATTAGCATATGACAGGTACTCAGTTCATGGTGGTTATCATGCCCAGTGGAGTAAAAGCAAGAATTTGGGGTGTATTAACAGAAAATATTTTTTCATTTTTTGGTTCTGTAAGAATGTATTGGTAACGTGTTATAATGCCATTATAAGGATTTCCAAGAAAAGGCTGTTAGTCATATTTTTTCTCTTCCAGGAAAAACGCCAGCTGTGGAACAAGGAGCGCAGGCCGGACGACCTCAGCTGGCACTGGGGGGATGTGGCGATTCTACACGGAAGATTCACCTGGCCTCAAAGTGTAAGTCTTGGGAGCAGACCTTGTGTTTCTGTCCGGCATCGCAGAGACGGTTGGCAGCACCATCTCTCTGCCATCAGTGGTGCTTGCTTTGATGACAGTGACAGTACACAGCAGCTTCATGTGTGCTAGGTGGACTGGGTTTGGTTTGTCTGTATATCAACCAATTAATTTGGGGCCTGGAATGACATCTTTTCATGGATTGAGTGAAAGCAAGGGAAGATCTTCATGTAGCTATGTCAAAATAAATTATGGGAACAGAGAGAACTGGAGGGAAAACTGCTTAATTAGATGAAATTGTTCTTCATTTGGTGTTCTTGTCCCATGCTGAGAAATAGGAGTAACCATTTGAATAGGAGCTTTGATTTTTCAGAGCTCTCCTGGAGGCATAAGCTGATATTATTACAGCCTAATGGAAGTTTCTGCATTAGGCTGTGTTACCAAAAGTTTTTTGGCTTTTTTGCCTTTCATGGGTGGTGAGTAGACCTCAGGGGGTGAACATACCACTTTCCAAGTTCTTACGCCTTGGAGTGCTCATTCGGTGATAGGAAATGGGCATCTGGGGTACCCCTGTCCCCATGCCTTGCTCACCTCACTGTCCGGAGTTGCTGGTACTGTGTGGCAGACCTGACGCCACAGGTTTCTGATCAGGTATGCTCCAGGACACCACTGCTTCCTGCTGCTCCCTGACTAATCCCAGTGGATGAGAAATTGGAATATGACAACTTGCATAGCACTGCAGGCTCAGATGGTCAGGCTTAGAGCGGCAAAGTCATGTGTCAGAGAGAAGCTAGCAAGAGCTGGAACCAGATATTCTGACTGTTCTCATGCTCTTTCCATGCTGCCTGTCTGGTAGAAAAAGACAAAATTAGATGTATTTCAATTAGTTTAATTACCTTGACCAATAGCTTGGCTTGGATCACAAATTTCGTTTATGAAGACTTCCCTAGGATTCTTGAAGACTTGTGTGGTAAGGTGAGATGTATTTAGGAGGTAATTCTTGGGGCTGGCGATATGTGAGTTGGCAGCATTCAGACAACCTTTTGGTCTTTGTTAGAGGGAATTTCTTGGAGTATTTCAGAGAGAGACTTTGAAGCCCCTTGCTCTGTAGGGCATCCATGGGATTCATTTTAAACCCTTCTCAAGAAGGTGGTAAAAGCGGTTCCTCCTGTGGTGAGTCTGGATTGTGCTTGCTGTGGGCTTTCTGCTGTTGTGCAGCCATGCCTGCATGTCGCTCGAGTATTCCCAGGAATCACTAGAAGCTGTTCCTTCCAGTGTCATCAAGCACAGCCTCATCACACCAGAGAGAGATGTTTTGGTGAAAGGACACAGTTGGGAATTCGTATCCACAAATCCACATCTTGGAGCAGTCAAGTAACATCTAAGAACTTGTCATATGCTCATTGTAGGAGTTGAACATTTTTTTTTAGGTTAATAATAATAGCATTTCCTGAGAGCTGCTTATAAGCCTGCATTTTGTGTGTATTAATTTATTTAATACCTCAGTAACCCAATGAGAGAGGCACTATGATTATTCCTACTTTATACATGAGGAAACTGGGGCTTGGCGAAGGTAAGTAATGGAACCATAGCCACAGCTCATAAGTGGTAGAGCTGGTTTCCAAACTCTGGCACTTGAACTCTGAGAGCTGCACTGTTCGCTTTATGCTCAATGGCTGATGTTCCTCTAACGTTGCTTTAAAGTAGAGGGTGTGATCAAGTGCAAGCAACATAATGAAGATCTCTTCCCGTGTACTTTCAAATTTGTGTATGTAACGGTACAAATTTTGGAAGAACACAATAGTGTAGCGAGGACATTGGTTTCGGTGTATTGTTTATTGTCCATACGTGGACTCTGTTACCCTGCTGCACCCCTGGGTTACTCCACTGCCTTAATTGTAAAGATTTCTGGTTTTTTTTCCACTGTCCCCTCCCTAGTTGTATCTGGGAGGCGAAGTGGCATCTTGAATTCTCCAAAACCAGTGTTGTCAGGAAGAGTCACAAAGGCGGGGCTTTTAACATTTCACTAAAGTCAACATTTACACATTGTGTAAAATTAAGGGGTTCTCCCCTTAAGATACCTATGTACTAATTCTCAACTTGAAAAACGTTTGATTCAGGGAAGGGCTGATGAGTAAAATCTCATTTCCTTCCTACAAGAAACTCGTAAATATAAATCAAACTTAACACCTGTTGCGTAGAATGTTTGGTCCTTGAAGATGGGAATCTTTAAACAGTAAAATGAGCAAATATGTGTGGAATCAGAAAACCTGAGTTCAGACCTCTCCTTTCATTCTGACTATGTGTTCTTAGGCAAGTAATAATCTCTGGCCTCAGTTTTCCATATTTATAAAATGAGATTATTTGTTTCGCCTATATCATGAGTTTGTTGATCAAATGGGATCATATATTTGGAAACACTTTGTAACTTATAATGTAATTCTCATCTTTGTATGCTTAGTATATTGTAGTTAGACAATATAGGTTGTCTTTAAATAAATCTTAATTTAAAATGAAAGCTTGATAATTGAATCATTTGCACTGAAAGAATTTTGGGAAGTTTTACTTATTTTTCTTATGGAAAGTATCAAATACATGAAATTAGAGACACTAGTGTCTCCAAGATATCAGGTCATTTTATTTGCATATATTTTAGTATGTTTTACTAAGAGATAAGGATTCCTCTTATCAAAATATCCACAATAATAATTTTGGGACTATTTTTAAATAATGTAAATAATATTCTTGGGTGAGTCTGAGGTACTCTCCACCCCCCCTTTCCCCCAAGCAATCTTTAGTATTATAAATATAATGATGTGTTATTACTAAAAGTAAGCATACCTTTTCTTCTTATTTTCAGTGGCCCTGTTCCGGTATTGGTTATGAGTCTTCTGTTCATTGCTTCTGTGTTTATGTTGCACATTTGGGGCAAGTACACTCGTTCATAGATTTGGCTACATCCATCTATCTGTCTATCATCTGAAGAAGAAGGAAGAAAAAACCCAACATATCTTGGACCAAAAGCATAGTGGTTTTCTGTTCATGTGAAAGAAATTTTCTGTAAGCTTAGTGTTTTACAGGGAACTTAACGAGAATTGGTTTTAAGAAATCAATGTTTTTCTATGGCTAATAAACTTTTTAATTCATTTATACCAAGTCTGATTGTTGATGCCTGACTGCTAGGGCCCTTAGTCCCTCTGCCTTTTGATTACAAGTAAATATGTAGATAACATGTCTAAATGTGTCTTGTGGAGATTGTTTTCTCTGTTGGAGTGACAGTTCCTTATATAATCATGTAATCATTCAGATCTGAAGTACTGTAATTGGCGTTGGCTTATTTTCTTCTAGGTATTTCTATTTATGTGATTGTCATATTGGGTGTTCTGAGGTTTTCAAGGAGTGTGCCTGTGATTCCATCAGGCAAATCTGTTCAAAAGCAGTTGGTGCCCAGGGGAATAGTCATAGAAGTAATAAATCAGAAATCTTAGATGAAATGTTTGCTCATTCTGTTCTTCATCTCTAAAACCATAGATAATATTTTTGCCTCTTTTCTCTCCCAGTTCTTAATTCTGTGAGTGTAGACCAGAGGTTTTTATCTATTTATCACTGGTTGCTAAACCTATTTTGTAAGAATTCATTCAATAAATCGGATTTATCAAATAAAATTTTGTTTTCATTTTGAAAATTAAAGACCTTTCTAATCAGAGTGAGATATCCGCATTTCTAAGCTGAGTTGATATAACTCCAATAAAAATTAGAAATTTTTGCAGTTTCACTAAGCTGCTGCTGCCATTCTGGGCATAAGTATTCAGTTTCTGGTAGACCCTAGGAAATACCAAGAAGAGCTTAAAGGTGCGCGTTCCAGGAGTCTAGGACTCAGCCAGGTTTCCAAGGAGTAAGAGATCCATTCGAAATGCCCTAACTGACCAGCAGAATCATAGTATGATAAAGAGGTAAACTTGTTCAAAACCAGGTAATTTAAAAAAACATTTTGTAAAAGGAGCTTTAAGAAAAATTCCTAGAACAGTTAAGCAGTTTCATAAGTGTTTTTTTTAAGTCCTGGCTGTAAAGTAAATTTAGATCTCAAGTACCAAATTTAAATGATGAAAGTATGTGTCTTTTAAAAAGGTTTCCTAGGTTAATATATAGGTGAATGTGCTCTTGTAAATCCTAACGATTCAGATTGGTAGTTACTAATAACAGCTAAAACTTATGCTTTTAATTTGGAAAAGAAAACTGTTCCTCTGTCCAGAGGGGTCTGTTTTTCTCTGGGGGAGCTGCTGAGGCCACTTGGGGGAGCTATTAGGTTGTGAGGGGTACATTCTCTTTACTGCACAGTGCTGCCTGTTAGCTCTATCTGCCTAGCAGTGGTATCTCGTGGACTGATAGCAGAAAGTCACTGAATTTCCTGAGCTAGTGATTTATAAGAAACTGCTAGTTTTTGGTGGTAGAGCAAGGAGATGCTTCATTTAGCAGAAAATTGTGGGTTGGGCATAAAGCTGTACAGCATCTATTTTGTAGCTACTTTTGGCTCTGATGATACAATGTTAATACAATCTTAAGTGTTCAAGCTGTTCCTTTTTTGTTTTTCAATTTTTGAAAATTGTGGTAAAATGCACATAACATAAAACTTACCATCTTAACCGTTTTTAAGTGTGCAGGTCAGTGGTATTAAGTTTATTGATATTGTTGTGCCACCATCACCACCATCCATCTCCAGAACTCTTGTTCATCTTGCAAAACTGAAACCCCACTAAATAATAACTCCCTTCCTCCTCGCTGCTCTCTTCAGCCCCTGGCACCACCATTCTACTTTCTGTCTATGAATCTGACTCTCTAAGTACCTCCTATGAGTGGAATCATGCAATAGCTTGTCCTTTTGTGACTGACTGATTCCACTGAAACAGCCGCTTGGGCTGAGTCACTGGGGGACAACCACGTTAGGGAAAGGGTGAGTCTCTGAGACTAGTCGGGGATGGAAAGACGATCTCTGAGCACAATAATGCCCCAAATACACTTCAGTAAAACAGTAGTTGAGAGATCTGTTCCTGGGAGAGGCGAAACACACCATAGCTGCTTTTCACATCTGTCCTAGTCTAGACTCCAGGTGTTTTTTTTCCAGGTGCTAATGCCCTCCTAGGAAGAATTGAAAAAGACATTCTGAAATCATGCCGTGTCGCATCAAGTTAAAATGGATGAAAACGTCTACAGAGTTGGCCTCACTCAACAGAAAATGCAGTATATGGAGTTCCTGTGTGCAGGGTCCCAGGCTCTTGATTCCCTTGCAGCTGCCCTCGGGGACTTGCAGAGCTGCTTCGCCCCTCCCCTCGGATGCTGTGAGAGTCGGGACAGGCTGGGACCAGGCTTGTTTGACTTCCGGTGCACAGCTAGGACTTCCAAACTTACTGCTCTTCCTACCCATTTTCTAGGCTTGAAAGTGTGCCTGACCTGGATTCAAGTGCTGGCTCTGCCACTTACCAGTTGTGAGAACATGGGAGACTCACTTTCTCTGTGTCTCATTTTTCTTATGTGTAAATGACTATGGGTATAATTCTCACCAAATTGGCTTAAACTGGAAAAAATGATCCAACGGTGCTTTGTTAATTAGCTAACAGTTAAGTGCTTATTCTCAATAACTTTAGAGATGTAGGTTTTTTCTTTTTTAATCAATCTAAAGAGGAATTTACTATTTGCCCCATTTTACACAAGAGAAAACTGAAGCTTAAACCACTTAGCTTGTAAGTGACGGAGCTGGGATTTAACTCCAGATCTCTGACTTACCCACTAGAGTCACATAGATGGATTATTAAGTATCTGGGATGAGAGTGAGGGAGCGGTGTCCCAACATTAGAGCTTCCACAATAGAACTTGTTTTTTGTGGGGGTTTTTTTTCAGGTTAGTATGATAATTTAATACAGAGTCCAGAGAGGGATTAAGAAGCATAGACTGGTAGCCACAAAATAGTCACAGGGATGCAAAGCAAAGCATACGGAATAGTCAACAACACTGCAATGGCCACCAGGTGGGCCGCAATAGAGCTTTTAATAACAACACAATTCCAAGAACGTGCCACTCAATCATTTGGTGTTCTTCAGGCATTACACAGCTTCAGTGTGAGGCTTTTGGGTCTACGGAAGGAGTTGGGTTTCTTTATTTCAGCCCTGAGCTTTGTTCATTGTGTTGGGACTCTTGTGGTTGTGGAGGAAGCATAATGTTTATTCGCTCAACATTTACTGCTCACTGTGGACCATGCTCTTCTATTGGGGTTTTACAGGTGACCTGGCACAGTCTCTCATAGCTTAAACGGGCTGTGCGTTTGGATGCTAGTATCCTAGTCCCACCTGGGGCTACAAGTTCTAAGTAGCTGGTGGCTATGGAGAAACCAGACAGGAAGCGCTCTCAGGGCCCCCTCAACTATTAGTGAAATCAATAGTTGGGACCCTAGTTTAAGAGCTAGTAAGTATGCTCATGGTATGTGGGCAGTGGTGCCAGGGATTGCAAAACTGGCGCTGCACCCAGGAAATCTATATTGCATGATCACTCATCCGGCAGAGGGAAGCCGGGAGCCCTGGGATGCCCTAGCTGGAGGGGCTGAGAGTTCGTTGTGTCCTCCTATTGTACAACAGAGGAGACGGGCCCAGAGAGGAGAAGGGACTTGCCCAAGATTGTTTTCTTAGCTGAGGAGAGGCCAGAGCTAGGCTTCCTGCTTCCAGGCCAGGGCTCTTGTCCAAAACTGCACTTTGAGCTCTATTTTGGGCCTGTGCATAAGCCAGGCCGCCCCTCTCTAGAGGCTAGGCTCTGGAAGTAGATAAACCAAGTGGTGGGCTTTGCTTAGTGGGCAGTGTTTATCAAAGGGGGAGGAGTAAATAAAGGCAACAAGGTTAGCTAGTAAAAATGAGTTATATTAGTAAATCTAGGAGGTCAACAGGTTTGTGAGACTTCATGGAGAGACAAAATAGGGAGCTGCAGCCAGCAGAACTGTACTGTTTAGCATTCTTGTGACCACAAGTGTTCGGTAAGCCAAGAACACAGTGCGATTGACCAAGTAGGGGTAAGGTAAAGGCTAAACTGTTTAAATACTATTCCTGGTCGTCCTGGCAACTAAGCTTCTTTCTAATGCTAACAACATTAAAACAAGATAAAAGATGCAAATTAACTCAATAGGAATCAAAGATGTACTCATACATAGTTTAGATTGCTCCATTTCGGGGAAAGATCTAGAAGTTTGTACTCAGAAAGCAAATGAAGACATGAGGGGAAGAACTTGAATTACACATAAAAGGGTTAACGGTCCTGCAAACACACTTGCTGGTCTTCCCATTGACCCCGCCATAGGCAATGTAGAGAATAAATCCTGTAGCTGTGCGTCCCTGTTGTCTCACCTGTCCTACACAGGAATATTGTGCTGCTAAGAAAACAAACTCATTCTCCTAAGACCCTATCTAATTCGGTTTGGGTTATAGAATTTAAATCAGCGGTTCTTAGACTTGAGCGTGCATCAGAATTACCTGGAGGGAGCCTGCTTCTGCCACCTAGCCAATTTGGCCAGCACCAGACTGGAGCCCAGGCTCTAAAACAACAGTCACAACGTGGGGCCACGGCTGCTCACCTGTACACCTGTGCAAGTGTGCATTTTGTCCCCCTGCTCTCCTTGGAGGCTTTCACCGTGGTGCTGTTTGTTTTGCAGTCTCTGCACTGTGTCGGGAAATTTACCCTGGCTTCTGTGATTTTTGCATTTTGTGTATTCATAACCTGGTGTTATGCATGGTCAGCTAGCTGTGGAGCTGGGAAGCCTGGAGAGGCCGCAGGGCCCTGATTCTCCCTCCAGCTCTCTCACTTTGACTCAGCAGTGCCTTTTTATAGAGGACATGCTGCCTGAATGAACAAAACAAACTCTTGTCAGACTTCCTTTTGTAGCAGGCTTATTGCACAGACCTTCAGCTGGCTCTAGGATCAGTAGGAAATGAAAGGTGCAGTACGAGGCCTGACAATTAAGTTTGCGAATTTGTTGCAACGATGCCGCTAACCTTTTTTTGATATCAGAGGGATAATTCATGATGAATTTGTACCAACTGGACCAACAGTTAACCAAATTTACTATTTAGAAGTGCTGAGAAGGCTGCATGAAAAAGTTAGACAACCTGAACTTCTCGCCAACAATTCATGGTTCTTGCATCACAACAATGCACCAGCTCACAGGGCACTGTCTGTGAGGGAGTTTTTAACCAGGAAATAAATAACTGTATTGGAACACACTCCCTACTCACCTGATCTGGCCCCCAATGGTTTCTTTCTTTACCTGAAGATAAAGGAAATGTTGAAAGGAAGACATTTTGATGACATTCAGAACATCAAGGGTAACACGACGACAGCTCTGATGACCATTCCAGAAAAAGAGTTCCAAAATTGCTTTGAAGGGTGGACTAGGTGCTGGCGTCAGTGCATAACTTCCCAAGGGGAGCACTTCATAGGTGACTGTAGTGATATTCAGCAATGAGGTATGTAGCACGTTTTCTCGGATGAGTTCTTGAACTTAAGTGTCAGACCTCGTATGTAATGATCATGCTGGGCAAGGATTTCCTTACTGGGTGGACCATTAAATACTGGTGTGGCATCCCCCCACATCCATCCTGATGGTACAAAAGCAGGGAGCCGTGGCTCTGTGCTCTTGGGCCTGGCAGATGCTTCACTACACAGGAGCCACTAACCTACCAGACTTGGGTGGGGAACACCTCTGTTCGACACCAGGGAAGGTGTCAGGGAGTCATGAGGCATTGTATTAATGCTGTGTACATCCTTCGTGTTGCTTGTGGGTGGGTTTAGTAGTAAACCAAAATGAAAGCAAACTTTGGTGAGCTGTCGCTCTCACCAGTCTCTGAACCCGGTGCAGGCTTGGCGGTGTGACCTAGCTCACTGGTCTTCTCTTTCTTTCCTCCTTCCCTTTCTCCTCTTCCTTCTTCTAGCTCCTCTTCCTCCCACCCTCCTCCTCTTCCACCTTTCCATGACTCTCTTCTGTACAGCTCAAGTATTCCTGGGCTATTGTGTGTACAAATAAAGTATTCAAAGAAATACAGTCCTCCAATACAAGTTATTAGAAAGTAATTCTTTTTTTGATTTGTTTTTATTCTCTTTTTGTATTTCATTTTTTTTATTAGAAAGTAATTCTGATTTTCATTCTTATATTTTTGCAAGTTGTTGTGGGTCGAATTGTGTTCCCCCAGAATTCATATGTTGAAGTCCTAACCCCTCATCTCAGAATGTGACCTTTTTTGGAGATAGGGTCTTTGTAGAGGTAGTTGAGTTAAATTGAAGCCATTAGCACGGTCCTTCATCTGATTATGACTTAAGTCCTTATAAGAAGAGGAAATTTGGACACAGCCATACAGGGGGAACGGTATGTGAACTTGAAGAGATCCATGGACAAACCAAGGAGAAAGGCGTGGAACAGTTCATTCCCTAACAGCCCTCAGAACCAAACCTTCCAGCACCTTGACTTTGGACTTTGGTCCTCCAGAATTGTGAGACAGTACATATCTGTTGTTTAAGCCACCCAGTCCATGGTACTTGGTCATGGCAGCCCTCACAAGCCAATACACAAATATATGAATGGGAAGGCAGCTATAACTCTCAGCAGTGCTTTTAGAAATCCCATCTTCGGTCTCCCTGGTTCTTTCGTATCTGGGCAGCTATGGAAATTCTTGATCTCTAAACTCCAAAACCCCTTCCCCATCACTAGCCTGAATGATTTTTATTTTTCTATCACCTCCCCTTGGGGAGTAAGAAATTAGCAGACTCTGATTCATAGCTCTGGTATCTTACTCTTGGGAAAGGTGGTGCCCCAGATCTGAAACACAAGCATTTCGGGTAACTACAAGTGAATATCCCCCATTGTAAATAAAAAAGTGGCCTCTGCTTATGCACGAGGTGAGCACGATTTCTCTTTAGATTGTTTAGTTGGAGACTTGCTCATCTCATGATGCACTGAGAAAAACCCGGTGTTCTGACCGAAGAGACCAAGAAGAACTTGGTCGGTGGTAAAATCTTGGCAGGGAGTTTTGTAGTGACCAGAGTTTGTTTAGCAGGGTGGATGGCATTCACCACCAACAACAAAGCGTGGACCAGCAAAGGCTGGCACAGCCAGCTGGCACTCGATGGTGTACACAGCAGCTTGGGAATCCAGATTTAAATGATCACTTCTGTATATTACCCTTGCATTACTAGAATGAACTCCACTTGTGAGTTAACATAGGGTGGACACTGCTATTTTTAGCAAGGTCTGTTCGCGAGGCTGGTGGTCTGGAGACTTGGCATTTCAACTCTTCCTCACTGAAGAGTCTGATTGACCATGTGACTTATCCTATACACTAGCTTTCCTCCCAAGAGTCTGGAATTTGGGTAGTTTCCAGGTAGATGATCCTATGGGACCACCACCAAGGAAAGCCTTGAGCACCGAGTCTTTCAGGCGTCCTGGGCAGGAACACTGCACACATTCTTCACTGCCAGAGAAAGGAACATGCTTGATGTGCCCCTGCCAGGAGGGATGAATATGGAACTTCTGCGGGCTACACCTGTGTCTTTCCCCTGATGATCCTGTTGTATATCTTTTCACTGTAATAAATCTTAGCTGTGAGTACACCTGTATTGCTGAGTCCTGTGAATCATCCTAGAAAACCATTGAACATGTGGGTGACCGGGGGGCCCCTGAAACAGTCACAATTTATTATTTTCTAATGTGCTTTTGAATTGTGTTTACTAATGTTTTATGTTTTCCTTATCATTATTCTTCAGTCCATCTCCCATTTGTCAAGCTTTTACTTCATGCACACTGTTCTAGGCATCTTGACATATAGCAACTTCTTTAAGCTTTGGAGGTACCCCTGACAACTCATTTTACAGGCGAGAAAGCTGAGGCCCACAGAGATGGAGTGACTCACCCAAAATCATAGAGCTAACTGCCCCGCAGAGCTGGGAACCAGGGCTTCTCTCTGCCTCTGTGTTAGGAGGACCAACCGTCTTGGTTTGCCCTTGACTGAGGGGTTTCCTGGGACATGGCACTTGGAGTACTAAAAAACCTGGATGGTCCTGCGCAAACGGGGACAGTTGGTCACTCTCTCCTTAAAGTTTACTTCATTTTTATACTCCATCTGACTGGATTCTTCCATTTTCCTCAAGGAGAGCTTGTCCCATTAGGAGTTGGGCATTTTATACTTAGACCCAAATTAGAAGAGTCAGACTCCTGGTCTCTCCAGGAGAACAATTTCTTAATTCCTTTCCTTATGCCAAATACTCTGTATCGCCCAACCCACTTCGCTCTGCCTGTTCTTTCCTCTTTTCCACCAAGCCCTCTCCTCTCCCAGCTCTGCTCACCACATTTTTCAGCATTACTGGTTTTAATTTCCTTTACCATCCCCTTTGCAAAAACTTCTTTCCTGATTTAATTACTATTTCTCTTAATTCAATTTCGTTCTCTTGATTGTCGTTAAACTCCTAAAGTTGTTTCTCGGAAGAATTTAATGGTGAGGCCCAGTGCTTAGAGATTAATTGTCGTCATTTTGCCTTTAAACACAGGTACTTTCTTACTTCTCTTCAATTATCTCTGGGAGAAAGGAAAGTGGCCATCCTTCTTCCCAAGGCCTCTCTGAGAACGAACACTGCTGGGGGCTGCCTTTGGAGAGAGAGAGAGAAAGCCAGGTCTCTTACGTTCTTATTTTACCTTCTACTGACGTTAATCTCAGGATCTGAGAGTAGCCAGGTAAACCCAGGCTCCTCAGGAGGGCTCAGGCCATGAACAGATTGGGGGGTTCTTGGGGCAGCAGCCCAGCCTTGAGAGATGATGGCTCTTTGTCTTGAGGGGTTTGGGATGGTCAGGAGGGGAACAGGGGCTGACTCTGGCTTCAAGCATCCTGCCTAGCCAAGGTCTCTCAGAGAAACTATGGCTGTAGCTCAAAGGAACAGAAACACATTCCCTTCCCTGGAGTGTCCCTTTTAAGAAACCAAAGCTTTAGCGCGCTACCCTCTCACTATCCTGCTGAATTCTCAGTACAGCAGTCCTTTGACCTGTAAGAGACCCACCACTGCAACCTCGTCCCAGTCCTCAAACTCTCTGTTTTCCCCAGCTCTATGACCCCTGAACCCCCTCTGTCTTTGCATACAAAACAGAGGAGGAGGGACAATTCCAGGTGGGGTTCCAGCCAGGTTCCTGTATGACTCAGTTGCTGCAGACCTATCCCTGTGTGAAAGAAGCACCCTTGAGAGCAGGAAGCACAGGCTTTGGGGGCTAAGACCTAGCACTTAGGAGCTGTGTGATCTCATTGCTCAGCTGCCTCTGAGCCTGTGAACACTCAGATACAGTATCATGTGAAAGGCATACAGGGCTGACTTTTATTTTTTGTCAGGGTTAAAGGAAAGACTTCGTGTAACATATTCAGCACAGTGCCTTGGCACGTAATAAACTTTAAGTAACAAGTAGTACTTTTCACACTGAGTAGCATTTGGTCTTATATGTCACAGAATCCCCAATTTTTAGGACTGACAAGAAAAATGCAGTCCTTTAGGCCATCCTTCCCCACTCTGATTTGCGCATGAAATTTCTCTCAAGCCTCTCACTCGGAATACCTCCTGGGAGGGGCAGCTCCCTGCTCTTTGGGAATCCCTGCCTTCTTTGGGCCATTCTATCTATCGATGTCAAGTAGTAGCTCTGCTTACAGGCCTGATGTATTGTAACGGCTCTCCACGTTCAGGGACGCCTTTTCCTACTCAACTACAATAATGTAGGCTGCCAGAGAATAGGATCAAATGATTGTTTGGAGAGTAATTTAGCAAATAACACAATGACATACTCACAGGTGAAGGTTCTAGGCTGTCCCCTTGCCCAGTTCCTGGGGGTCTAGTCCAGCTGAAGACAAGGTGCTGAGGGTGAAAAAGGCCCCAGCAAAACCAGGCATATTTTATAGGCAAGGCCTCCATGATCCCAAAGGAACCTTTGAAATCGCCCTTTTCCTGGGTTCACGAGGACTCTTAAATGCTCCCATCCATCTCTGGTTGCTCATGCCCATTAAATGCCAGACCGAAGAGCTTCACGCTCACGGGGGACTCCATCCCCATGACTCCGAGGGGGCTTGGCTGCATTTATGATGAGAAGGCCCTGGGGTGTTTATGAGCTACCCGATTTGTCGAATAGGATCCTCCCATGGCCCTGCTGATGTCACCAGCGTCATGCCACATACTCTTGCAGCGGATGGGACAGTACCAGAATAGTTTAAATTCCCATTGTGTCTGTTGAACTTTTATTTAAAGGGAATGACTTTCAAGGTTTAAAGCAGATTGTCTAACACAAATGTACCAACGTACCTAGGTGTGAGGAGCTAGAAATGTGCTGCTGTATATCGAGACAGTAAGCGAGTGACTTAAGGAGAGTACAGTGTGCAGATGAGCAGCTGTGAATTCATGGCTCGTCTAATTGTGTATCCATATGGTTCTCCTGAGAGCTGTGATTTGTGAAATAGTGGATTCTCATTGTTAGGTAGCACATAGTTAAGTAAAGCTGAGTTTCTTTTCATTCAGTTCTTAATAGATTTAGTCTTACTTTAACGACATATTTTACATAGGCTCATAGAAGGTGAAAGCAGGATTGGGCCTTAGAACCCAGTGTGGCCAATCCCCCTGTTACATAGGATAGCATTCTATGTACTTGGCTTTCATATACGTCCCTCCCCAAGGACAGGGGAGGCAACACGTGCATGTAAATATGTTTATGAGAAGGGAATCTGGCTGTCACTTTGTCATCGTTGGCCTACAGAAGTCCCATGGCCCTTCTAGTGCTGAGGTGACTGTTTTCTTGTCTCCCTTAATGCTTTTCCTGAATCCTGGGTCTAGCTCTGGTATAATAAAAAACAGGCAAACCTTACATTGGAACAGCCACTTTGAAGGCAGCCGTCACTTCACCTCCATGGCCCTCGGTTTCCTAATTTGTAAAATGGAGTTACTTCTTCCTGTGATCCTCATACGAATGCAGTATCTGTTTTATGAGATGCAAATGGTATTGGCCAAAACTCACCCCACGTGTAGTGAGATAAGATTCTCTAGCCGTCTCTCTGGTATAAAAGGGAACTGTTAATAGTTCCTCACTCTCTAGCTCCCCGATCCTGTTTATTTTAAATTAATTTGGTGGATGGATTAACTTGCAATCTCACAGGTGCTGTCCCGGCCTCACACACTGATGAGGAAACACACCCCTTTTGCTTGACTCCCCCTCGTGGGCACACAAGACATCTACATATGTGTAGACTTTGTAGAAAACTTGAAGAAACAGAGAGGTTTTCAGCACCATGTTGCTTGTTTCTCCTTCTTTTTAGAGCACTCTTCTGCATGGTTCATCTCAGAAACTCCCTGCCTCTCACTTCAGTTATTCAAAACAGAATAACTTAACTCACCACTTCTCTATTCCTTAGGAACTATGTTTTGCTACAACAGGCACCTGTAACACAATACCTTAAAAAAAGGTTTAAAATTTTCTCCCATGTAAAAGAAGTTTGGAGATAGGCATTTTAGGGCTGCTATGATTGTGCTATAATCTTATCAATGTCCTCATCTCCTCTTGTCTTTCTGTTTTGCTATCCTTAGCACAAGCCTATTGTCCTTCATCAAGATCACCTCAGGACTGCAAAATTGTGGCTGCAGCACCAGCCATTACATTCATCTTTCAGGCAGAGGAAGAGAGAAGGCTAACAAGGGGCTTGCCAGCTAAGTCAGCCCCCTTTTCAAAGAGCATTTCCAGAACTTCTATACTACAGTTTATTCCTTCATTTCATTGGACAGGAGTTAGTCACATGGCCACTTTTACTTGGAAGGGAGGCTGGGAAATCTAATTTTTCATGTGGGCACATTGCCACCTCCAACAAATCAGGACCTTTTGTAAGTAAGAAGAGAAGAATAAATTTTGGGTAGGCAACCAACACTGTCAGCCACAACCCCGACTCAGCTCTGGACCTGTCTTGGCTTAGCCAGTGACTCATTCCATTAAAACGAAGAGGCCATCACATTGCTGAAGGGAGGGGCTGGAGTAAAAGAACTGGCTGAATCTTTCCTCTGCTGTCTTCACTAACAGTGTCTGAAAGTGGAAGGGGCAGCACGTAGATTTATTTTCCCACAGATAGGAAATTTACCACCCTCCTTAGAAGGCAGGAGCGGTTACGGTTGCCTTTTGTTTTCCTATTACTCCACCCAAGGATTGTTGTGAGCATCAACAGACAGATATGAGAAAGCGTGTTATAAACTATAAAATGCTATTCAGTGACAGAAATGATCGTTTATCATTATTATGAGTGCTGCCATGTCTCCTAAAGCTGCCTGCCCAGTTGAAGAAAAAAGGGTTTTCTGAGAGAGCGCAAGAGTGAGAGCCCAAGAGAAAAGAAGAGGAGAAAGGGGGGTGGGGGGAAATGGAGTGAGAAGGAGCAGGGCGGGAAAAGAGAAGGAGAGAGAGGGAGAAAAAAGAGGGAAAGAAGAATGAAAGCCCTTTTAACATCAAAGGCAGAAGGAAACTATATTGACATAATTGAATGCCATGACTGACCCAAAGACACATACAACTCTCTGGGAGACAGCCTCCCAGTTCTTCGCTTAGATTTCTCTACTTAAAAACATCTCCCTCATTTCAAAGCAATGTATGCATATTAAAGACCATGTGAAACATATGAAAAAATAAAAGGGAAGTTGTTGTTTTCCCCAAAAAACTGCTTTATTGATGTATAATTGACATACAATAAACTTCCCTGTGTGCTTCCCTGTGATCTAACGTCTTCTTCAGCTGGGAACACAGCCCACCCTAACGACTGTGTTTTACCTTGATTACCTCTTTTAGGCCCTGTTTCTAAATATAGTCACATTCTGAGATACGGGGGGTTAGGATGTCAGCATACAATTTTGAGGAGACACAATTCAGCCCACAGCAATCATGTTGATCTTAATACAGCTAGTTATATTCTCCGAGGGAGGAAGAAAAAAAGAGAACGTGAAGACAATTTCTTTCAAAAGGCTGCCTTTCCCACTCCCCCTTTTCCTCAGGCCTTCCATCCAGAACTTCCTGGCTCACTGCTCCTAGATGCCGTTATTCACATGTTTCTTTAAAAGATGCTCTCCCTATAAGTTATATAGGTAGCATAAGAAATCAAAACCCAGTCTTAGGTTTCTTCAGGTATAAGAAACATTATAATAACAGCACTTGGAGTCACTGCTAGCAGCCTGAGACTTTTTTTCTTTAAAAGAGGTTCAGTGCATTGTTCAAGTTTAAAAAATGATTTAGACTTTGATTTAGTCTCTAGCAGGTGGACCACGTCGCCCCCTCCCCCTAGCCTTTTCTTGAGAGGTTCCTTTAATTCTGTAATACAGGAAGTGTCTGCTGGCGTGGTGGTTTACAAGCACGTTCTTATGTGAATCATTAGATCCTAATCACTACCCAGTGAAGTAGAGAAATAATTTTAATCTCTGTTGTACACATGAGTGGAGCATAAAGAATGTGGGATTTCCAAGGTCACACAGCGGAAAAGCCACAAAACCAGTTTCCATTTCTCAGGCTAGGTAAATATGCATCCCACAAGTCCACGTCGCTTTCTTTCCCCATAGTGGAGGTCTGTCCATCAATTTTTTGTTTAAATTGGGGCGGAGTGGTGCTAGTCACCGGGAGAGGCAGCAAGTGAAAACACCGTGATGGCTCAATAAGAAAAGAGACAAAGAGACTTTGCTCAACGAAGCAGAGTTGGGAAGTGGTTGTCTTCTGATAGCAGGGTGCATGTTTTGTTTTTCAATCAGCATGCACGCTGGGTTCCTCTTTCATGATATCAAAGCTTTCTTTTTCCTTTATATTCCAAACCTACAGTATTTGTTTTTTTTGTTTTTTTCTATACTTAATAGTTGTCATTCTATTACAAATCTATTACAAAGGACTTTCCTCTCCTCTCCATTTATTTGTGTTTTCATCTATTAGTTTATATCAGTATAGTCTCATGGAATCTTATTTTATTCGGTAGTTTTTTATTTTATTCCATGGGTGCTGATGACCAGACTGTACTGGATTTGATTAGTCAGAATGCTTTCATTCTGGCTCCAGTGTCTTTTTGACATGTTCTCATTATTCTTTGAGCATGTCCTTACTTTTGGTACAAAAAGATGTTTCGTCCTTATCTTGTACTTTCACTGCCCCAGCCTTAAACTCATCATATTTTGAGAATTGGTTACTACCCCGTGTTAAAACTTGAAGTCTTGAGCCATTATAGGAGCAAGAGACCATGATGTTCATTAAAAGATATGATGCTTCCTGGTCTTCAAGTGGAGGGATTAAGAGGACAATTATCCCCGTGATGGCATGTGCTTGTAATTTATCCCAAGGATAAACATATCTATTGTAAGTTTCTTATGACACCAGTTTCATAGACGAGAGTTTAAAGCTCAGCTTCAGAGGACCCTAGATGGAAAATGGGACATGGAATTTGTGGGCTGCGGTTGTGGGAGATCAATATGGGATGGACTGCCTCAGTTTCCAACAGTGACCCTTGCCTTAGCATTTTATGTTTTAGAATTTATCAATTTCATATAGGTTTTCAAATTCGTTAGCGAAGAGGCTTTCATTCCTTTATTTTTGCCCTTTTGTATTTTATTGTTTAAATGGTCTCTTGTGGATAGCGTATTATGGATCTTCTTAAGAAGCCCGATCTGAGAATTTGTGTCTTCTAATTGGAGGATTT
>NW_017731483.1:902507-948421 GCF_001890085.2 Hipposideros armiger | reverse complement strand
TGATCTTTTAGTTCACTGATATATTCTTTAGTTGAATCTATCCTATCATTTTTCTAATGATAAGATATTTCCACTTGATTTTTACAATTAATTTGTGGTCCATGTCTCATAAAATAAATATTTATTTTAAATTATTGGTCTATTTCCTGTTTTATATAGTACGTAGTTCTCCACTTGCCATGTTTGTTGTTGTATTTTTTTTTTTGTAGTCTTACTTTCCATATATTTAGGTTTAGTTTTTTCCGATGAGCTCATGCTACTCTGGTAATGTATATTGGGGGATTTCCAACAGAGAGCTCTAGATGTGTCTGTCCTTGTGGGTATAAAGTGTGGGTAGTAATAGTGGTACCACAGGGCCACTGTTGATCACTGCTGATTTTGGACTCCCCATAAAGCAATCTTGGGTTCAGGGTTTCAACTTTAAATCTTTTAAGGAACTAACACAACATGGTATCTTGGATTGGATCCTGGACCAGAATCAGGACGTTAATGGAAAAAACTGGCAAAATCTGAATAAAGTTGGTAGTTTCATTAATAGCAATGTACCAGTTAAATTTTGACAAATACACTGCAGTTATGTAAGATGTCAACATGAGACAAAACTGGATGAAGGGCCCACAAGAAATCTCTGTGCTATCTCTGCAACTTTTCTGTAAACCTAATATTATTCCAAAATAAATAGTTTTTATAAGTATGTTTGAAAAGAAGTGAGCTGTACAGTCATGATATGTGTACTTATCTATAGGTGTATTTCACTTAAATAAAACATTAAACAACATAACACACACACACACACACCCTAAAAACCCTTTGAATAAGAGCACCCCTGGGAGGACAAAGCTGCCCTCAGTGGTGATCCCCCAACCTGTGAGGGTCTAAAAGGGGAGGGCTGAAATAATGAATGCTCAAGGGAAGGTGGTCCATCTTTACTTGAAGTTGTCCCATGGTTCACTGATGCTCTCCTTATTTTTTAAACTTTTTTCTCTCTGTTTCATTTTGCATAGATTCTATTGCTGTGCTTCAAGTTTACAAATTATTTTCCCCCCCCCTGTACTCTCCAATCTACCATTAATCCCATCAGTGTATTTTTTTATCTCAGGTGATGCAGTTTTCATTTCTAGAAGTCTCATTTGAGTCTTCTTGTGTATTCTCCCTGTCTACTTAACTGTTTGAGCCTTGGGAGTACAGTTATAATAACTCTTTGAGGTCCTTCTCTGCTGACTCTAACATTTGGGTCAGTTCTGAGTTCGTTTTGATCGATGGACCTTATTATGGGTCATATTTTCCTGATTTTTTTTCATGCCTGGTAAGCATTGATTAGATATTAGACATTGTAAACTTTATCTTGTTGGTGTTGGATATTTGTATTCTTATAAATCTTGTGTTTTGTTCTGGGATTCAGTTAAGATTTGGAAACAGTGTGATTTCATCAGGCTTCCCCTCTATGATTTGCTAGGCGGGCCTAAAGCAGTGCAGTTTAGGGCCAGTTATTCCTCACTACTGAGGCAAGACCTTGCTGAGTGCTGTACCCAACGCCCCGTGAATTATGAGTTGTTCCAGTCTGACAGTGGCTGTGGGCACTGTTCCTACCTGTACGTGAATGCTAGGCTGTATTTCCTCTAATCCTTTTGGGCGATTCTTTCCTCTACCTCCGATAGTTTCCTCATGATGTGGTGGATGGGTGCCCGGAGAGTCCTATGCAGATTTCTGAGGATCCCTCTTTGTCCAGAGATCTGTTCTCTGGTGCTCTGTATTATGAACTCTGGCTGCTTTGATCCCCTGGACTCTCAGCTCCATCTCCTCAACTCAGGGAGACAACCAGCTCTGCCTCAGTTTTCCCTCATAGGCCACAGCTAGAGAATTCTCATAAGGGAGTGAGTTGGGGCAACCATAGGGCTCATCTCATTTGCTTCTGGTCTCTCAGGCATGGTTGTCCTCTGTGTGTCACTGCAAGTGTCTTAAAAACCACTGTTTTATATGTTTATTGTTTCTTTCTTCTCTCTGTCCCTGTCTCTTGCCCCCCTCTTTTCTTTCTTCCTTCCTTTCTCTCTCTCCCTCTCTCTCTCTCCCTCCCTCCCCCCTCCTCTCTCTTTCCTCTCTCTCTTCCTGTTGTTTCAGGTAGGAGGATAAGTCAATCCCTGTTACTCCATCTTGGCTGGAAACAAAAGTCCCACATTGTTTGTTTGTTTGTTTCCTATATTTAAATGACCTGTTTAGGGAGGTTTCTGTGGTGAGGGCAAAGAAAAGCCAGGACAGCTTTCCCAGTTTCAAAGAGCAAGGGCTCCCTCTTCCTTTATTACCACAAGGAACTCAAAATGTGGCCTCTCTGGGTAGCCACTCAGGGCTAAGCTTTCTGCCTCCAGCCTGTGTTTCCTAGAGCTCTACAGGCCTTCCCTTCCAAGGAGGATGGAGAACAAGTCTTTAAAACTAGAGAAAATAGAAGACTGTGTTGAAGGAGAAACCCATTCATGGAATGGCAGGACCGAGGGAGATGCCAAGTTGACTCAGAGCCAAGATGGAAACACAGGCTGAAGCTAGGCAGATAAGATGCCAAAGCTGGAGCTGAGCACAAGGACACATGTGGGTGGTGTTCAAGGAAAGGTTCACCCACTCCCATGGTCTGTGTCTGGGGCAGGGGCAGGGGCAGGTACAGGATGTAAGTCTGCCCAAACAGAGGAGATAGCCATGGGTAAGAAAAGGCCCACATGTGGCTGTGTAGGATGGAGCATTTGAGAAGAGCGTGCTGTCTGAATCACATATGTGGCAGGGACAGCTGGCTGCCCGCTGGAGATACGTGCTTCCTTTGCAGGGCTTCCAGAGTTGTCACTGGGGAGAGGCTGCCTGTGCAGGGACTATATGTTCAGTCCCCTTTGTTAGTAGGTAGACATGTGACTTAGAGCCAGGCTATGGAATGTGAGTGGTGGTGGCATGCGCCTCCCACATGGGCTAATCCATGCGCTTCTCCCCTTCCAGTTGGCTGGAATGGAAATGACTCCCAGGGCAATCTTTGAAGTCGGTTGATGACGTTGGTAGAACCTGCATTACCTTGGGGCTAAGTCCACCTAATGAGGACATGAACAATTTTGCTATCATGGTGGTGAAATTACAACGTCATGTGAAGAACATTCTCAGTTAAGGCAGTGAATCGATCATTTATTTGGCAAATTGACTATTGACAATCCTGTTTTCAGCAGTCTTTCTTGAGGACTTATGTATGTATGTGTGTATGTATGTATGTATGTATGTATGTATGTATTTTACATGGCTTGCTTCCTTTGTAAAGGCCAAGTGGTGCTTTGAGTAGAATAACACACCGGTTGTAGCTAAGAGGCAGCTGATTTTACACATAGATTTGTTTTGTAGATTTGTTACCCTGTGGTTTGATGGAGGAAGGACCGGCCTTCATATTTCTCCTTCCATCCATAGAATGCCAAGCCCCCTACAATGCTCGCCCCACTCACAAGAGGAAAAAACTTAAGGGGAACAAACAAAGGGAACTAGAGAGAGGGAGAGAGAAGGGGAATCACAGAGGGGACACTCATTAAGGTTGGTAAAGCTTAAACATAGACCAAAGAGACTCAAGGGGAAAAGCAAAGCACCTTGTGCCCCATCCTCTGGGCCATCTTGTGTGCATACCGGATCGTCCAATTTCTAGGCCCTGCCCTTCCTAATGTTAGGGGCATAACAATGGACTTCTAGGTCTAACGCCTTCGTTTTATGAACGGGCAAACTAAGATCCATATATAGATATGGGGCTGCCCATGGTCCTCATTTATAAGTTGAAGAGTTGGGATTTCCCACACTGACTTGATTCAAAGACTTCACAAAGGCCCCCTCCCACTCTTTACTCCCGTTAGCACATTCACGCAGCTGAATGTGTCTTCTTTGAGTTGGTGGAAACCACAGGGTGGGTCTGCAGGGAGACACCCCATCCCCGCCCCCATCATCTCTAGGGCATCACCCAAGCAGATGGCACCATGCAGGGAGAATGACACAGCAGGAGAGCTTCTTGCACAGGGCTCCCGCCAACGCATCTGGTTCTGGTTTCATTTTCGGGGGAATCCCACCTGCTGTGGTGGCCCCATGAGGCAAATGGCTTGAGTCACTCTCACCGCAGCACTGGGATGGTGACCACAGGACCATAGGGCTGGGCGCTGGGGTGGTCTGGAAAGCAGTTTCCCCTTTAATGTCTGTCTAGAGCTGGTGTTGCTCTTTACACATCTCCTCCTTTTGTCTGTCCACCCTCCCCAGGCTCCTCCCAGTTTGATTGTTCTTAGACCTTGGTTACGTGGGATTCTGTTTACTGCTCCCTTCCCTCCTGTTCCAGGGGTGCTCTAGAGATGGCTGGCTTTACTGCTCCATGGACTGGCCTCGGCAGTGAGGGGGAAACAAGGACAAGCAATGACTAGACAGGGGCCAGTGAGGGTCTTCGGGTTAATTTCCATGTACATGATGATAATTGCTGAACGTATTAAAAAAGGCACTGCATCTAAGTGCTTTGTGCAATGCCTGATGCTGTAAAATGCAGTGACTGTACTTGACACTCACCCTGCGTGGGCACCTGGTAGCTCCGAGTGATGCTTCCCTCATGATGCTTTGGGGGTCTGAGTGAGGTCTGTCACCTCCATGCTCTGAAAGCACCTGTGGGCTGAGAACTGGACTGGGCAACAGGACCAGATTTCAGGGCCTGCTCTAAGTTGCTGTGTGACCCCTGGCAAGCTTCTTTTCCTCTCTGGGTCTGTTTTCTTTCCTGTACCATGAAGGACTTGGGCTAGATCTTTGAGGTTTTTCAGCCCACAGAAGTTGGGGGATCTGGGCCATGGGCAGGGTGTTACTTTCTGATGCCCTTGATTCTTTCATTGGGGAAGGGCATCTTCCTTCACTCCACCCTTTGATGAGCTGGTCTGTTGGTTTCTTAGACAGGCCCCACAAGATGGGTATGCTAGAGACAGGGTCTGAGGCCAAGAGTGTCCACTCCCCTTGCATGAGGGCAAGAGCTGAGACTGGTGCCTCCCTGCCACATCCTCTGAAGACCCCTCAGGGAAGTACTGCCTGAATTACTTTTCAGGGTTCCTGCTCTACCTGTCCCCAACAGCCTAGCCCATGTCCTCAAGTCATGGGAGAGGTCAGCATGTCCCTCTGTGACACATGGCCAGAGGGCAGTAAACCCAAGCCCTCCTGGCAGGCAGGTGATCCTCACGGAGCTTGCCAGGCCTGACTCAGAGTCTCAGCCTGCCAACCCCTGAGCCAGCTGTTCCCTGGGCCACTACACAGAAATCACGCCATGGGGGAAGGCCACAGGCTGGGAGAAAGCTGTCCCTGGCTCTGGCACCAAGGAGAGAAATACAATATCAACCTGGCACTCACTGGCCTGAAAGAACAGCTGACTCTCTGTAGGGAAAGCTGAGATGAAGCCCCAAGTTCAAGATTGGCTGGTAGCCTCAGGACAGGGGTTGCTGGTGGTCTGACCTACTGCCAAGGAAATAGCTGGACTGGACTCTCTGAGACCAAGCCCCGAATCCCACCCTCTACCTGACTGTGTGTGACCTTCACTTGGTGCCTGGCCATTCCTGGGACCTCGGCTGCCCCATCTGGTCTGACTGTGAAGGTGTTAAGAGGATGAATTTTGTGGTGTCTTTACTTAAATTGTGGGGACCTTGTTCCTTCAGCCTTTAATGGAAATGTCACTATAAAGGCTGAGTACATGATATGCAATTATCTGCTGCATTGGACATTCTCCCCCTTCACCGCAGCCTCCCTTTTCTTCACCATGTCCTGAGCTGGTATCCATTCTGTCATTTTCTAGAAGGAAGAGAACCATTCTGGATTATGGGAAATGATAAACTAGACATTTCAGTAGATAGATGAAGAGGTTTGAACTGACCAAGAGGTCTTATTTCTAGTTCCAGTTCTACCGGTGGGGTCTTGAGCCATTTTCTTTCCCTTCTGGGCCTCAGTTTCTCTCTTTGTATTGTGAGGTGTTTGGGCCAGGTGATCTCAAAATTTCTTTCCAGTTTTGTCTCAGGGTCTCTAATTTCCCCTTGGAAATGTAACCTCCCCTCCTCCTGTTCTCAAAATTGGATTAAATGGAAATGACCAAGAATGGGAACAACTTGGCTCTAGACCAGCTCAGGACAATGAAACCTCTATCCTCTAATGTGGAGGGTGGTTAGAAAACTGCTGCCCTGACACCTACTTGCAAAATGATAGGGTACTTAATGTTCATATCTTGGGCATGGTGGAAGAGTTTCACGAGTGGACACACACACACACACACACACACACACACACACACACGGCGAGGCTGGGTGAGTGGGGCTTTTGGAGAATGTTTGTCCCTGAATGAAAGTCAGGCAGAAAAGTGTGCTTGGCACCAGGCTTTGCTGGGATTATCTTCATGGTAGGACTATAACTTATTTTAAGTAGATTCCAGAAGCTTCATGTGAGCCACGAGTATCCAGTGTCCTGGGGCTGCTGCCACCACCTGCTGATTGGGAGCTGGCTGCGGCCACCCGGGGCCCTCATGGCATCCTGGGTCATGTGAGCGACGAGTCAGGAAGCTAGTGCTCACCTCCCTGGCATTTGAGTGAGAACCTCTGCCATGGAGCTGTCAGCATGCCTGTCAAATGGGTTCACCTGCATGTGCCAGTGGAAGGGCCACACTCTAGGCAGCCCTCCTGGCACCCCTGCCACCGTGCTCTGTGGCTGACAGAGATGCAGCCATATCATTCCTCTGTGCTGCCAACAGCCTGTTGCCTGTTTGAGCTGCTGGGCCTTTAGGTTGCTGCTAGAGGGAGCTCTACACTTCTGCCCCTTCAGAGCTGGGCCTTGAGCGGTGAGCAGGAGAGAAGGAGGAAGCACATTCTGGATGCAAAATGGCATGGGAAGATTCACGACGCGTGTGCGTCATACAAAGTAAACCAGTTTGCGTGGACTAGATCCAAAGTTCCTAAGGGCTCGACCACAAGCCTTTGAGGATTCGTAAAGAGTGCCTATCATTCACAGTAAAATGAGAAAAATGAAGCCAGTAGAATGAATTTCATAAAACTAATGCAGCTGGAGGAATTCTTCATTTTTAGAGATATCCTTGCTACTTCTTAATGTTAAAATGTTTCTCCCCTTGTATTGGATTGTCGGAAAAGTCATGATGCATTTTTGCAACGAAAAACAGAAAAAAATACGTCATGACGTTTCCGACAACCCAATAAAATAACAGTGATGTTAGATGATAGGTGGTTTTTTAAAATGTACCTACTTGACAACGCCATGTCAATCCTCGGTCATTAAAAAAATTATTTTAACTGATAGATGAATTCCAAAAACCTGGGAGCCAGTGTACTCTCAGAGGACTCATGCAGAGAGGGCGATGGGAGAAAGGGCAGAAGTGGTAGGCAAGGGAGGGATGTGGAAGGTGTTGGTCTGTAACAGTAGCGGCCCATGTCTATTTCTGATCGTGGTAGCCTCAGCATTTAACACATGAGTCAATAAAGTTTTTTTCTCTAAAGGGCCTGGTAGTAAACATTTGAGGCTTTTTGGGCCATACTGCCTCTGTCATAACTACTTGCCTCTGCCCTCTTGGCATGAAAGCTGTCATAGACAACATGTACATGAGTGACGGGGCTGTGTGCCAATAAAACTTTATTTACAAAAATGGGCAGCGGGCCTGATTTGGCCCATGGGTCATAGTTGGCCGACCCCAATCTAGTGCAATACCTAGCATCTAGCAGGGGATAAGTAAGTATTTATTGAGTTGATATCAATTGTTTCTAGAGGGCAAAGAGGAAACACTGGAGGGATCTGAGGGAGGATTTTAGGAAGATCACTGGGGTAGGCTGTGTAAGGTGGACAGCGAGCATAAGGTGGAGCCATCGTGCTCAGTAAGTCCTCACAATATTCCAGGCCTAGAGTGCTAAGGGCTAAGGGAGGCAGGGCAAGAGGGAAGGAGTAAAGGGTGGGAGTGTCTGAGCTGATGTAATGAGGGTGTGTTTAAAGGGAAAAGGAAAAACCACAAATGGCTGGAGTTAAAGCCCCAATTCCTTAGACCCTGCTTTTCATGCTCCAAACCATGTTTCTAGAACTCACAACTCTATTCTCTGAAAAAGCCTGGCTCTTCCAAACCAGAATCTTGGCTTTCCAGGCTTTTTTGCTATGAATTTCAAAGCCCCACTTTAAAAGCCAAGGATTTAATTCTTTGCTTTCCCATTACTTTTCAGCTATGCCAGCTTTGTTGGGAGGCAATAAATAAGTCCTGAATGTCTTAGCCTCCTGATTTTGTTTTAATGGGCAAAGGACTGTGTATTAAAAAAATAAACAAAAAAGAGAGGAAGAATGAAAATGTACTTGTTAATTGATCAAAATATTTCCTGCTATATTTGGTACTAGTAAGAGTCTGGGGAGGGTGCTGCTCTTGCTAAATGCATGATGAGTCAGTTGTGAACAGCTGCAGTGATGGGGGTGTGTTCAGTTGGGATGTCCGAGGCACCGAGAACTGCCATCCAAGCTCATCCATGTGGCAAGTGTGGCTGGAGAGTCCTGGAGTGAGCTGACAGTAGAGGAGTTCTCTAACAGTGGGACGGCCAGAAAATCTGAAGTTTAATGTTCAAAAATGCTACCATTCATAGGGCAGAAGACAGGGTGAAAGCCGTGGAAGGGCCCCAGAAATGCGCCGAGCATCAAGATAGGCTAACGCCACTGAAACCGAGAAGAGAAAAACTCTCCAGGAGGGAGGGCTTGGTTAGAAGCATCAGGTCCTATGGTTTCTCTCTTTGATTTACTCATTCCTTTGCCAGACTTTCAGAACTTCCTGCTCTGTGTCTGGCCATATTTCAGGAGATAGGGATATAAAACCAAACCTGGCCCCTGCCTTTGGAAACACTTGATTCAGTGAGGGAAAGAGATGCAAAACGCAACTGCAGCTCCTTGTAAGGCCTCCCGCAGAGGTCCAGCTAAAGTGTGCCCCTTAGATCTCCCTTCGTAATGAGAAAGCTAAGGGAGATAGAATTCTGTGTACCACAAAGCTTCTCAAAGATGAAAGGGGGGGTATTTTAGAAGTACTGAGTTCCCTGTCATCAAGGATGTTCAAAGGTTGCTTGCTGGATGACCACCTGGTGGTGATACTACAAAGGGGATGTAGCCCTCTCTCACAGCCCTTATTCCAACTGGGAGATTAGGAAACAAGTCTGAGTCCATGTCTCTTTCCCTTTTTTCCAGCTAGACTCTCAGGCAGTGTGGCTATGAATTCTGCCTGAGGGATGTGTTTCTAGGCGTGGAAAAGCAATGGGGATGGCACCATGTGAGGGACACTGAGGCAGTAGACAGAGTCTTGCGTTCTAGTCCCAGCTCTGCCATTGTCTCACTGAGGGACCCTGGACAAGTCCTTCCCTTCTCTGGGCCTTAATGTCCTCTTCTTTACCGGAATGGGGGTCAGACTAGGCATTCTCTGTGGTCTATCTCACTGCTTTTCACACTGACTGTAGTGAAGGAGCATTTTTTTAAATATTGTTTTTTAATTAAATTTACTGGGGTGACACTGGCTGGTAACATTATATAGGTTTCAAGCGTACAATTCTATAATACATCATCTATGTATTGCATTGTGTGTTCACCACCCAGAGTCAGTTCTCCTTCCATCACCATATATTTGACCCCTTTTACCCTCTTCTACCACCCTCCTCCCCCCTTACCCTCTGGTAACCACTAAACTGTTGTCTGTGTCTCTGAGTTTTGCTTGTTTCTTTGTCTTGTTCATTTGTTGCTTTCAGTTTTATATTTCACATGCAAGTGAAATCATGTGGTTCTCGACTTTTTCTGTCTGACTTATTTCACTTACCATGATAATCTGAAGATCTATCTATGTTGTTGCAAATGGTAGTATTTCATCTTTTCTTATGGCCGAGTAATATTCCATTGTGTATATGTACCACATCTTCTCTATCCAATCATCTATCGAAGGACACTTTGGTTGTTTCCATGTCTTGTCCACCTTGAATAATGCTGCAACGAACATAGGGGTACATATATCTTTGTGGATAAATGTTTTCAGATTTTGGGGATAAATACCCAGAGGAGGGATTGCTGGGCCATATGGTAATTCTATTCTTAATTTTTTGAGGAACATCCGTACTGTTTTCCATAGTGGCTATGCCAATTTACATTCCCATAAGCAATGTATGAGGGTTCCTTTTTCTCCACAACCTCTCCAACCCTTGTTATTACTTTTCTTGTTAATAGCCATTCTAACAGGTGCGAGGTAGTATCTCATTGTGGTTTCATTTTTGCTTTCCCTAATAGCTAGTGAAGTTGAGCATTTCTTTTTCATATATCTGTTGGCCATTTGTTTGTCTTTTTGGGAGAAGTGTTCAGGTCCTCTGCCCATTTTTTAATTGGGTTGTTTTTTTGTTGTTGTTGAGTTGTATGAGTTCTTTATATATTTTGGATATTAGCCCCCTTTCGGAGGTGTTGTTTGCAAATATCTTCTCCCATTCGGTTGGTTGCCTCTTTGCTTTGTTGATGGTTTCTTTTGCTCTGCAGAAGCTTTTGTTTCATATAGTCCCATGCATTTATTTTTGCTTTTACTTCCTTTGCCTTTGAGTTCAAATTCATAAAATCCTTTCTAAACCCAAGGTCATAAGTTTAATACTTATGCTTTCTTTTATGCAATTTATTTTTTTAGGTCTTCTATTTAGGTCTTTGATCCATTTTGAATTAATTTTGGTATATGGTGACAGATAGTAGTCTAGTTCCATTCTTTTGCATGTGGCTTTCCGATTTTCCCAGCACCATTTATTGAAGAGGCTTTCTTTTCTCCACAGTATGTTTTTGTCCCTTTGTTGAAAATTATCTACCTATATATGTGGGTTTATTTCTGGGTTCTCAATTCTGTTCCATGGTTTGTGTGTTTGTTTTTCTGCCAATACCATGCTGTTTTGATTATTGTCACTTAGTAGAATAATTTGAAGTCAGGGAGTGTGATACTTCCAGCTTTGTTCTTTTTTTTCTTAGTATTGCTTTGGCTATTTGGGGTCTTTTGTGATTCCATACAAATCTAATGATTTTTTGTTCTATTTCTTTTAAAAATGCCATTGAGATTTTGATGGGGATTGCATTGCTCTGTATATTGCTTTGAGTAATATGACCATTTTAACCATGTTGATTCTTTCAATCCATGAACATGGAATATCTTTCCATTTTTTTGTATCTTCTTCAACTTCTTTTAATTATGTCTTATAGTTTTCAGCGTATAGGTGCTTCACATCCTTTGTTAAGTTTATTCTTGTGTTGTCCTTATGAGGTACTTTATTTTTTTTGTTGCAATTGCAGAATGAATTATTTTTTTCAGTTTTTTTTAAATTCTATTTCATTGCCAGTGTATAGGAATGCAATGGATTTTTGTATGCTGATTTTGTATCCTGCAACTTTACTGTATTTGTTTATTGTTTCTAATAGTTTTTTGGTGGAGGCTTTAGGATTTTCTCTATAAAGAATCATGTTGTCTGCAAAAAGTGACAATTTGACTTCTTCATTTCCAGTTTGGATGCTTTTTATTTTTTTCTCTTGACTGATTGCTCTGGCTAGGACTTCCAAAACTATGTTGAATAACAGTGGTGAGAGGGGGCTTCCCTGTCTTGTTCCTCATCCTGGAGGAAGAACTTTCAGTTTTTCACCATTAAGAATAATATTTGCTGAGCATTTGTCATACATGGCCTTTATTATGTTGAGTACTTATATACCCATTTTATTAAGTGCTTTAATCATAAATGGATGTTGTATCTTGTCAATGCTTCTGTGCATATATTGATATGATCATATGATTGTATCCTTTATTTCGTTTATGTGGTGTATCATTTTGTGTATGTTGAACCATCGATTTGCATATGTTGAACCATCCTTATGCTCCTGGAATGAATCCCACGAGGTTGTGATGTATAATCTTTTTAATGTATTGTTGTATTCAATTTGCTAGTATTTTGTGTAAGACTGTTGCATCTGTATTCATCAGATATTGTTCTGTAGTTTTCTTTTTTGTGTGTTGTCTTTACCAGTTTTTGGTAGTAGGATAATGATGGCCTCTTCAATGTTTTGGAAGAATTTGAAAAGGACCGGTATTAAATCATCTTTGAATATTTGGTAGAATTCACTAGTGAAGCCATCTGGTCTGGGAATTTTGCTTTTGGGGAGGTTTTGGATGATTGTTTCAGTTTCCTTACTGTTGATCGGTCTATTTAGATTTTCTAGTTCTTTGTGATTTCAGAATGTGAAAGCTATATATTTCTAAGAACTTGTTCATTTCTTCTACGTTATTGAATTTGGTGGCATATAATCTTTCATAGTATTCTTCTATAATCCTTTGTATTTCTGTGGTATCTGTAATAATTTCTTCTCTTTCATTTCTAATTTTGCTTATTTGTGCCTTTTCTCTTTTTTTTTTCTTAGTGAGTCTAGCCAGGGTTTGTCAATTTTATTAATCTTCACAAAGAAGCAACTCTTTGTTTCTTTAATTTTTTCCTATTGTCTTTTTGTTCTCTATTTGATTTAATTTTGCTCTAATTTTTATTATTTCCTTCCTTCTTCTGACTTTGGGCTTCATTTGTTCTTCTTTTTCTAGTTTTTTAGGATGTAATGTTAGGTTGTTTATTTGGGATTTTTCTTATTTCTTGAGATAGGCCTGTAATGATATAAATTTCCCTCTTATATCATTACAGGCCTATCTTCCCACTTTTGGAGCATCCAAAACTTTTTGATATGTTGTATTTTCATTCTCATTTATTTCTATGTATCTTTTGAGCTCTCCTTCATTTCTTCTTTGACCCAGTCATTCTTTAGTAGCATGTTGTTTAATCTCTACGTATTTGTGGTTTTTCCCGCTTTCGTTTTGCAGTTGATCTCTAATTTCAAAGCATTGTGGTCAGAGAATAAGCTTGGTATGATTTCAGTCTTCTTAAATTTGTTGAGGCTAGTTTTGTGTCCCAACACATAGTCTATCCTTGAGAATGTTCCAGTGCACTAGAGAAGAATGTGTAATCTGGTGTCTTGGGAGGAAACTTGATAAACGTCGATTATGTCCATTTGTTCTAATGTGTCATTTAAGGCTGATCTTTCCCTATTGATTTTCTGTTTGGATGATCCATCCATAGCTGTCAATGGGGTATTTAGGTCCCCACTATAATTGTGTTTCTGCCAGTTTCTCCCTTTAGCTCTGTTAATAGTTGCTTTATGCATTTTAGTGCTCCCTGATGGGGAGTATATATATTGATAAATGTTATGTCTTCTTAATGTATGTCCCCTTTATCATTATGAAATGTCCATCTTTATCTCTTGTTACCTTTTTATCTCGAAGTCTATTTCATCAGATATAAATATAACTACACCCACTTTTCTCTGGATGCCATTTGTTTGGAGTGTCATTTTCCACCCTTTCACTATGAGTCTATATTTGTCCTTGCAGCTGAGCTATCTCTTTTGAAGGCAGCATATGGTTGGGTTTTGTTTTTTGATCCAAATTGCTATTTTGTGTCTTTTTATTATTGAGCTCAGGCCATTTACTTTTAGGGTGATTATTGATATATGAGGATTTCCTATAGCCATTTTATCTTTGGTTTTCTGGTAGCCCAGTGCCTCCGTTGTTCCTTTGCCTTTGGGTTTCTCTTTGTTATTTTAGTTTGGTGGTATTCTATGATCCCCNCCAACCCCCCATTCCCGCCCCGCCATTTCCTCTTTTTTTATGTTATGTGTCTCAGTTCTTGGTTTTCTTTTTTCTTTTTGGAGTTGTTACCATTAAGTTTATGTAAAAGAAAGCTTCATGTATACAGTGGTCCTTTTTTTTCTCTGCGTGCATTTTATCTCCATTCCCCTTTGCAAATTCAGACCTTTACACCCTCCCTTTTATGTTTTTGTTGTCACAAATTATCCCTATATATGCTGTGAGTTCACTTCATTTTGAGTTGCAGTAGCAACTGTCTTCTTCTTCCCTTTTTTTTCTTTTTTTTTTTTTTTTACCTCCTTTAACCTTTATATATGTTTAAGTGTATTATGCCCTACTCTGTATAGGGGTTGCCATTTCCTGCGTCTGTCTGTCTGATAGTCATCTTACTCATAGTTTTGTATACTTTTGATCGTTTCAGGTAAAATAACCCTGTTCAGTATTCTCTGTAATGCAGGCCTTTTGGTGGAAATTCCCTCAGCTTCTGTGTGTTTGGAAAGGTCTTTATTCCTCCTTCGTATCTAAAGGATAACTTTGCTGGATACATTATTCTTGGCTGGTAATCTCTCTCTTTTAATAGTTTAAATATTTGATTCCACTCCCTCCTAGCTTGTAGAGTTTCTGCTGAAAAATCTGATAATAATCTAATGGGCTTTTTTTTTTTATAACAGTTTTTTCTGTTTTAAACATCTTTTTTCCCCCCATGGCTGCCTTGAGAATTCTTTCTTTGTCATCAGTTTTTGACAGTTTTAATATAATGTGCATTGAACAAGATCTTTTTGGATTGAGATAATTAGGTGTTCTGTTTGCTTCTTGGATTTGAGGGTTCAATTTTTTCCGTAGGTTTGGGAAGTTCTTGTTGACTATTTGTTTGAACAGGTTCTCTGTTCCCTTCTGCCTCTCTTCTCCTCCTGGTATACCCATTATTCTTATATTACTCATTCTGATGGAGTCAGATAATTCTTGTAAAGTTCTTTCATTTCTTTTAGCTCTCAAGTTTATCTCTTTTTTCTATCTGCATCATTTCCAGATTTCTCTCTCTCTCTCTCTTTTTTTCTTTTTAAATTGGGGAATTGGGGGAGGGGAGCAGTGCTGGGGAATGGGGGAAGGGGAACAGACAAGTTGCTGTTGTTTTGTTCTTCAGTCTAGTTGTGGTGGACATTGCTTCACTGGCCCAAGCTGACACCATCATTGTGCTTTTCCCGGGCGAGGCAGATCAGTCGCCGGCCTCTGGATGGCCGCTCACGGTGGCTGCTGGCCGCTCACTCTGTCTGCCAGGTACACATGGTAACTTATGGTAGCCCACTGCAGCAGGGGACTGCAGCCTACGCTGTCGCTGGTGACCCACGGCAGCCCAGCTCTAGGTCAAGCTATTGTTCAGCATCTTAGCTGTAGAGGGCAGTGTCACTGGCCCTCATATGTGGGATCTGAACCGGGGCCCTCTGGCATCCCAAACCAGTTCCTAACCAACACACCACTCAGCTGGCCCTCCAGATTTCTGTCTTTGACATCACTAATTCTTTCCTCCATCTGGTCAGCTGTATTTCCTAAGCTCACTATTTTATGTTTTATCTCTTTTATTGAGTTCTTCAGCTCCAGAATTTCTATTTGGTTCTTTTTAAAAATTTTAATCTCTTTGGTAAAGTATTCATTTTGTTGTTGGTTTTATTTCTGAGTCCATTAACTGCCTATCTGAGTTTTCTTACATCTCATTGAGGTTTTCAGAACTGCAATCTTGAATTCTCTGTCATTTAAGTCACAATATTTCCATGTCTTTAAGTTTCTTTTCTGGAGATTTAAAATTTTTCTTTCTGAGCTGCCTTATTACCTTGGTTTTTCACGTTATTTAATGGATTATTTCTCTGCTTGGGCATCTGTGGGCGTGAATTCTGCAGCAGGTTAATAAGAGGTCTTTCTTTTGTTTTCCAGGAAGTGGTGCCGGAGCACTTTATTTTCTCTTGTATTGCTCGCACTGGCTTTTCAGATCTTTGCTGGGTGGTGGGAGATCCCTTGTATTCCCTGGGGAAGTGGGTATCCCCTCGGTGACCAGATCACCTCTCAGGGCACCTCCCCCATGGGAGAATCTGGTGGGCAATGGAATTCTGAGCTCCTGAAATCCTAGTGCTGTCCCTGCAGCTGTGAAGGGTGGGGGCAGGGTGGACTGGGAAAGGTTGCTGGTGTATCTGTGGCTTTAGTCTCCTCTCAGGAATGGCAGCTGCCAAACCTCAGCTGCCTCACCAGTATATTTCCACTCTTGTCACTGGGATTAGCCACAGTGTGACTCTGCTGCTCAGGAACTGTCTCTCCAGTTCTCAGAACTGTCTATACTCTGCTTTGTAACCTGACCCTTACTGCTACAGTTTCTTCCGGGGGGTGGGCCCACTGCTAGCTCTGGGAGGGTGGGGGGAGGTGCCAGGCTCCGTGGCTTTGTTTTCTACCTGGCAACGGCAGCTGTCAGAACACAGCTGTAGCACTTCTGTATTCAGGATCATTCAAGAAAAAAATTATAGCTTTATTGAGATATAGTTCACACACCACACGTGTTACTCATTTCAAGTGTACGATGGTTTTAGTATATTAATGGAGTTGTGCAACCATCACCGTAATCAATTTTAGAATGTTTTATCATCTCCCAAAGAAACCCCATCCCCTTCAGCCATCACTCCTAATCCTCCCAATCTCCCTGGCCCTAGTGAACCACCAATCTTTCTGTCTCTATAGACTTGCTTGTTCTGAGCCTGTCATATAAATGGAATCATATAATATGTGGGTTTTTTGGTGTCTGGCTTCTTTCATTTAGCATATTTCCAAGGTTTATCCATGTTGTAGTATGTGTCAGTGCTTTCTGTTTATTGCCAAATGCTGAGCAATATTCCGTTGTACAGATGTACTACGTTTTATTTATCCATTCATCAGTTGGTAGACATTTGGGTTGTTTCCACTTTGGGTTATTATGAGTAATGCTTCTATGAGCACTGGTGTACAAGTTTTTATGTGGAGGCATGCTTTCAATTTTCTTGGGTACATCACTATGATTGGAATTGCTGGATGATTACTTCTCTGATCTTATATCCCACACCATCTCTTCACACTCCCTATGCTCTGGTCGGTTAGAGTGGGGCCCTAGTCCCCACTCCTCCCCCCACAGCCCATACCTTTAGGCTCCCTTGCTTTTGCCCACACTGCTGTTTTCCCTGAGAAGTTCTTCCTTCCTATCATTTTGGGTCCAAATCCTATGTGTTACTAAAGGCCCAACGCAGCTCACTTTCTCCATAAATCCTTCCTCCTACGCTGCCTCTTGTGAGAGTCATGCACCCCCATGTGTCTGCTTTCTAACCCCGGGCCTTTTGGCTTTGGATCGCGGTTATTCTGTGCTGAGGTCTTATTACCTTCCTAGCGTATTCTCCTCCTCGCTTTATCTAGACTCTGATTTTTTAATTTACTTTAATATTCCAAGTGATTTGCACACAGCAGGCCCTGAATAAGTGTTTAACTAATGAGTGTTTGATGTATTCAGTTATGTAATGATTTTAAGGCGGTACCTTTACACCCTATATGGCTATCAGGATTGCAAAAGCCCTTCCTGTCTTCTCAGAATGAAGACACATTCTCCAGGCAGCTCTTGGAGAATAAGGCTGAGCTGCCCTCTGCCCCTCCGGCCCATTCCCTTTGTCTCCAGTCTGACATGGGCATGTCAGCCTCTTCCTCACATTTCAAGCTAAAATCAAATGAATTACTCTGAAAAACAAGGTTATGCATTTTGGATCCTGACTTCTTTGAGCATTGCTCATGACTTTGAAATTTATAAACAGACAGTTATCTTCCCAGATGACCTACCAAATCATATTCCCCTGGAAAGCAGAGCTCAATTAGATGTTTAAGGCATCAGATAGTGGAATGGACTAGATGACTTCCTGCCCTATGCAAGGTAGGGTGCGGCCCTGACAAGCAGTCATCTGGTCTCAGAGTGAACATCTCCAATAACAAGCAAAAACCTTCCTCCCAAGGCTGCCCGAAGGGTAGGAAAATTCTTTACATTGACGTAAAAACTGTCATCCTGCAGATCTCAACCACTGTGTCTGGTTCAACCACCTGGGCCCTTCAGAGCACCTCCACTCCTTTTGTTCCTGCAAGTTTTGAAAACAGGATTGTGGCTTCTGTGTTTGTTCTTACCCAGACAGAATAGCTTCAGTAAGTTCTCAATACTTAAGAAACATTAAAACTAGTAAAGAATCAATTAATAATAAATAATTTTAAATGAGAAAAATACCAGTAATATTATAATAAAAAGCAACAATTTTTTAAATCATTTTTCAATTAAAACCACAGTCTTTAATATCTGATTATTGAGCATTTAGTATATGCTGGGCATTTCACCAAGCATTGAACATTGATTAATTCTTTCCACTCTCACAACAACTGTATAAGGTAAAGATGATTATAATTCCCATCTGACAGATCTGGAAACTGAGACTTGAAAAAAATAAGTAATTTGACAAAAGTCACATAGCTACTGGTGGGGGTGGGTTTTCAATCTAACACGTCTTCTTGAGCTCAAAGTCTAATTTCTAAGTGCACAGCCTTAACATTGGACCCTACCAGGCTTCAATCGAGCTGGTTTCATGCCTTGTTCTCCTGGGGTTCAGGGAAGGGGCACTGGACCAAGAATCAGGAGAAATAGGTTCCATTGTGGACACTCCTAACTCGTCGTGTGACTGCATGAGGTTCCTTCCTTGCCTGGAAACAAAGAAGTTAAACTAGCTGGTCTCTAAAGTTGCTGTTGACTTGTGATTTGAATGTTCAACCTTCCCTGAATGCACTAAAGTCTTTCACACCTCTGGGCCTTTGAGCCTCCAGTCCCATTGTCTGGAAGTTTTTTCCATCTTTTACTGCTTGACAATTAATTACTCATCTTTTGAGACCTGGTTTGAATTCTGCTTCCTCTGTGTAACTTGCTCCTGAACCCCAGAGGTCAGCCTTACTCCTCCCTAAATGCTTGCATAAATCTTCTCTAGAACCTCTGATTGTCTCCCCAGATGGATGGTGAACTCCTCAAGGACAGAGATTTGTTTGTTCATGGTGACCTCAACACTTAGCACAGTGGGTGCTTGTCTTTTGAAGGACTCCAGGATGGCCCAAGTGATTGTGGTGCCATTTCTCCGTCACATCTGTTAGATGGTGCTGCAGCCCACAGGAATGTTGCTCCCTGGTCCCTTGAAAAAGCACAGGTCCATTAGTGGGGTGGTAACCTCAGGTCAAACTGGGAGATCACTTGCCAGAAGCCCAGGAAAAGTACAAGTTTCCATTTCCTCCTCATCTGCTCAGTTTGGAATGCTGCTAGGATTGAGCCCTTTATATTTCCCATTCCTTGAAGTCTAGGAAGGCAGAGGTCTCTCCGTTCTTCCCTCCTCTGTTGCCTCATAGCAGTGAAATTTAGACTGTTCCTTTCCCGTGTCTTTAGACTGTTCCAGGCTTATTGTCCCGTGTATGTATGATCTGCTGACTTTTGCCACGGGTCAGCTTCACTTACTCCTCTGAACACAAGAGAGGAAAGATACAGTTCAGCACCTCATGGTAATACTTCAGACCCAAATGAACTCCTTCCATTTCTGATCCTTTTACTGCTTGTTTAATCCACTTAATTTTCCAATTTCCATGTATCTTCTTTTCACTCTTTTTAGTGTCTCAGCACACGCTGTACTTCTTCTGCCCTCCAGCAGAGGGAAGGCAGCATGGTAGGGCACTGGAGTCGGGTTGCCTGAATTTGAATCTTGCCTTTACTACTTACTTGTTATATGACCTTGAGTTACTTGACCTCTTGGTGACTCCGTTTCCACATCTGTAAAATGAGAATAAGAATAGTTCCTACCACAAAGGGTTGTTGGGAGGATTAAATGAATTCTTAGTGCTTTACTTTAAAAGGGGCCGATAAGCACTAAGTGCTACACTACATAAGTGCTTATGATAGAATTTACAACTGGAATTCATTCATGACGTGTTGAAACGTACCTCTTATGTTAGGTTGTGAGTCCTAAGAAGGAAGGGGTTGGAATTGTCTTGTTCACTGTCTCATCCTTATCCCCCAAAAGAGTGCCTGGCATATGAGAGAGGCTGAATTAAAATTTTTGGAAGAACCACTCTGTTTTGTTTCTCCTTTATGACACAAATGAAATACAATTATGATTTATAATTGTTTACCCATTTAAATTGGTTAGGATTTAAGATTAATAATACTTAGTTTTGGTGAGGACATAAAAAGGGTGCTTTCATTTATCGCTGGTGAAGTATAAAATGGTAGAACCTTTCTGGAAGGCAATTTGAAAATATGTAGAAAACATCTGAAAAAAACTGTATTGGTGATTCCACTGTTATGTTTTTAGAATTTGTGTGTTTAATATGCACAGTTTTAAGTACAAGGGTGTTCACAACATCAGTATTTAGCCTATAAAAAATCATCACTAATAATTGAACAGAGATACAGAAATGGTTAAATAAATGATGTCATATCCATGTGATGGGATATTACGCAACTATTAAGTGATCTCTTCTTTGGGATAGTTAATGATATGGGAAAATATTCCTGGCATAAGCTTAAGTGATAAAAGTAATCTACAAAACTGAGTATACAGAATGGTTACATTTTTTAACCCTTCTAGTCCCAATTAATCTTATCTGTAAGATTAAAATAATAATAATAATAATACTTATCTCTTAGGATTGTTACAAGGTTTAAAAAAGTATTTTATTAGTTCTGAGCAGGAGAGTAAGGACTCCGTAGATGTTATCTGCTGTTACATAACATCAGAAGAACAAGACTGGGAGGAAGACTGTTAATAGTGGTTAATCTCAAAGTGTTTTAATTTTCTTCTTTATAAACTAAAATACAGGTAAAGCAGCTAATAAAGTGCTGGACCATAGTAGGTGCCTAATAGAAGATAGCTAGCATTATTCTATTCTTCTCTATTTTCTTTTTAATCAAAAGATTTAATAATGAATGTCTATTACTTTAAAGCTATTTAATATAGCCACAATGCCAGTTCTTTATATTTGCTAATTAGTTAACAAACTGTGAGCTAAGAAGTGCTCTATGCCAGACTTTGTGACACCCACGTAGGCCACATGGGGGACTGACTGTGAACCTTTTCCCTTCAGCTGGGAGTCCAGTATAACCAACTCAATTGTTTGCATCAGCTTCTTTTTAAGACTCTCTCAGTTATTCTTTCCCTGTGGCCATCATTTTTTGATAACGTATTCCTTCTATGACTCAGGGGTTTTCTTTTTTGCCATTTCTTCCTCAGACTTTCCTTTTTCACAACAAATTCCATGACAATCTTAATTGCCTCCCCCTGATTTTATTCCACACCACTCTCCTTTCCCATCCAAAATAAATAACAATTCATCTCGCCCTGGCAAATCAAGTCAAGATTGTTGATAATAATCATTTCTACCTCTTTTTAAGTCCAAATAAAAATATATGAGTAAGTTGGGATTACAAACCAGAGAGGAAAGGATGACTAATTCGATGAAAGATATTGGGAAATTTGACCAACTATTTTGCAAAAAAACAAGTGAGATGCCTATGGCATACCACACAACAAAATAAATTCCAGATGGATTAAAGAATCACAGCTAGGAAAACCTAATGAAGATATTGCTGAATATCTCATCATACAGTGGGAAAAACCTATCTAAAGATTTATAATATACAAAGATATACGTGTCTAAGTAAACATAAAATTTCCTTTAACCAACAAAGTCCAAAACAAATTGAAAAACAGAAACATATTTGCAAGATTTATCACAAAGGTAGATATCCTTAAGATAAGAAAAGTCTTCACAAATCAATGGGAAAACTTGAAAAAGTCAAGAGAAAAATGGGCAAAGATAAAGCTAACAGATAAGTGAGAGACCAGGAGAAAAATTTTGTAGCATATAAAACCTAAAGTATTAATAAAGTATTAATTGTATGAAGAGCTCCTCCAAACTAATATGAAAAAAGACAACTCCAAAAAGAAACCAGCAAAGGCTCTTAATGGGCGAATCACTGAAGAAGAAATAAAAATATCAACAAAGACATAAAAAGATGCTCAACTTCACCAACAATCAGGGAAATGCATTTTTTTAAAAGTCCCCTTTCCACCTAACAAATCGGCAAAAATTAAAAAGTTTTTAAAAAGCTGAAAATAAAGTGGATGTGAAGGAAGCAGATACTCTCACTGGTGAGATTATATAAGTCAGGAGGGCAATTTGACAGTAAATTTGAAAAATATTCATCCCCTTTGGTTCAGCAATTCTACTTTAAGGGATATATTCTTAGAATTACTACACTAATTCACAGAGCTATATGAAAACAGATGTTAATTGTTCATAATGGTAAAAAAGTGAAGGAAAAGATATTCACATATCTTAGAAAATGGTAACAGAAATCCACACAAATATATGCATAAGGATTGTCACTGTAGTTTTGGAAGGACTTGGAAATATATCAGACGTCAAAGAAGAGCAGATTATTTAAACAAATTACGTGCATCCACTTAATGGAATACTACTCAGTCTTTAAAATGAGTGCGGTAGACCTATATGTACAGGTATGGAAAGATGTTTGTAACAAAAAATGGATAATGTTCATAATCATTACTTAAAATAGCAGGTTGCAGGACTTTAGGTAAAGTTTGATCCCATTTATATAAACAAAACCATGACTCCTGCGGTCAAACTGTATTCCTCCTTTAGGGTGGGTGGGGGCCCTGTTGATGGAGGCTGAGCCACGACTGCAGGCGAAGCTGAGAGGCAGCCCCACTTCCCAGCATCCTCTGCTTTTAACCAATCACTGTCGGGAGGGCTCTTGCCTAAACATACTTTCTCTCTTCTGTCTTCTGGGTAGACTTGAGCTTCCATTCTCTTGAACCACTCCCCACTCCTGCTTCTGCAGGCACTACTCCAGGAGGCCCACAAAACTCTCTAGGAAGCTATGAGGCCAACTTCTAAACAAAGTCCCTTTTAGGAGAGGCCTGAGTTCCTCTAAGCTGCTAGGCTGCACAAGCAACCTCCAGTTCAGACGGGAAAGGTGAGGCCCAGACAGCAGGGCAGGGACTTGCCCCAGGTTAAACAGTGAGGCAGAGGCAGAGCAGGGCTAGGGCCTAGCCTCGCCTTCCAGTGCTTTCTCTTCTCATTACTCCTTGCTGCCCCTGATCAGTCCACTTGGCCTCATTTAAGGCTGGTGAGTAATCATTTGCACCAGACCCTGGCAGATGATAAATTACACCTCTCAAGTAGGAAGGATACTCTAGCGCTGCTCTGGGCTAGGGTGTCAAAGACAGAGTCATTTGTTTGAGACACAAACAAGGAGACTGGAGACACAGTGACAATGTGGGGACAAGGTCCCAGTGGATGCCTTCTATGTCCATGCTCATATCTGAGGACTGTAAGTCTGGGTTCACTTCAGAGGCAAAAAGAAACCAAAACAAAATCAAAGCAATCACCTCCATCACCAACAAAAACCTCAGTGTTCGTTAGCTGAGATTTTGACTTTCGTAACTGTTCATTCTAATAATTAATTGATAGACCTGGTTAAAGAGGAGTCAAAGGCACGATTTGTAATATTTGGTTCCATGGTAGATAAGGAGAGCAAATATAAAGTGGGTCTGAAACAGTTGTCTGATAAGACTTTGCTGATAGTCTACAGGCTTCACCTGTCACCCAGAGTTCCAAAATCCCTTGATCTCTTCTGTAGTGTTTGCAAAAAAATCTTTCATAATAAGGGATCATAAGAAAAAGTACATAGAGAGAAAAAACAGTGGTTGAAAAATGGAGAAAACTCTTCCAGACTGAACTGGATCCAGAGGTTCCTCCATCAACAGAGAGGTTGGGTTTTGTAAAACTATTCAACATCTATTTGTTGCTAAGTCTAAAGTAAAGTGACCCTCCACCAGTTATTAATGTGTATACACTGATGTAAAATTGTAGTATATGAGAACTAAAGATCTATATGGCATTCGTTGACTTAGCCTATACATGTATTCAAGGTGAAATACTCATCATGTTCTCACCGCTTTCAATTTTTAAAATCATCTCTGATTTTATTTCTTTCATAACAATATTTAAACCGTCATGTCCTGATGCTAATATCCTCAGAATGAGTGTGAATTTGATCTGATTCATCCTTTTTCTCCCCCACATTTGGTGTCATATTTTTCCTGCCTAAACTTATGGAGGTTGATGAAATCCTTTGGTTCTAGGACATGTCACTCTGAGTTTCCTCTTGGTCACTTCAGGGTCCCTGTAACATATCACCTACAGGTTCTGCACTTTATAGATTTGTGCAATAGCTGGAATAATTCTCAGAAAGCATGGAGTGGGGAGAGTGGAGGATGTCTCCTGGGGGAAGGAAATATTAGAATATTAAAATCTATGGGTTGAGGGGCATATAGTTTGAAAAAACATATTCAATATCATCACATAATTTTATGCCTGGAAAACACAAAATAGCTAACATATTCTTAGTGAAAACCATAAGAAGTAAAGCTCAATGAAATCTTTATGGTTGATTTGGTCACACAAAAGATCTAATAAGAAATCTTTCTAAATTAGGCCTAGAGGTAGCTGAGATGATGGCCACAAAACTCTGAATCTCTCAAAAACAATACAAAACAATATGAAAGATGAAAAAAGTGACACAAAATCCAGTATAACCAGAAGAAAGAAAAGAACATACTTTGTCTATTTTGTAGAAGTGTAAGTTTTCTGCTTATGTATTAATTTGAACTGTTGATGTATATTGTAGTCATATCTGCTAGGTCTTGTCTTTTTTGTTATGTTTTGTTTCATTTACTTCTGGGTCTATCAATTTCTGAAAATGGCATATTAAAATCTCCTATAAAAGTTCTATTTTTAAAATCAAACTCTCCCTGTGTTTCTATGAGTTTTTGCCTTATATTTAGGTGCAACATTTTGGGGGCAGAAAGTTTCATTACTTCTCATCTTTCTTATCTTGTTCAATGTTTTTACTTTAAATGTATTTTATGTGATATAACACTGAAACTTTTGCTTTTGTTTTGTTTGAATTTGCCTGGTACCCCTTTCTTTTAACTCTTTCCCTATGTCTTTGTTTTAAGTGTTTTTCAATCTAGTAGATTGTACTTTAATAGAGGAATTCAGCCCATTTACATTTAGGGTAATAAGAAGTACCCTTCCATGTAATTTTATGTTTTCTGTGTGTTTTACTCTGTTACTGTTTTCTCTTTATTCACTTAATTAATTTGCTTGCTTGAGCAAGTTATTATTCACTCCCTTTTTCCTTTTGGTAATTATGATGTATTTCTCTGCTTTTCAATTCTGCAAGTGGTTACTTTTTTCATCCCAAGGATCATCATTGAACATATACTATATCTGAATATGATAGTAACGATCAATTTGTTTCTAACAAATTGCTGTATTGACCTATCCCTCTCTCCTAATAGCACAATGAAAGGAACTATTTAGAGAGGCTCTATTCCTTTACTCGCAACTTGCTGTTTTTCATTTCTAGGTTTTGCTCTAGTTGTTTAAAACATTTAGTTTAGGATATTATTAGGCTTAGCTTTACCCTTCTTTGTTTTAAAACTCCTTATTTAAAACTTTCAATAAAACCCCCACTCACATTATTTATACATACATACATACATACATACATACATACATACATACATAGGTATATGCACACATATATACAGGTTATATTAAAAATATTTAACAATGTATCAGAATGGATGGCAGCCATGAATGAGCATGGTTATCAGTGTTGCTCTCCAGCGTTTTACTCTGTTTTATTTTTCTGCTTGAACTGTAATTTGGTTAGCATAGCTTCTCAAGTATGTTCCTTAGGTAGGGTATATGGGTAACATACCTTCAGCATCCTTGCATATCTACAATTATCTTTATTTACCCTATAGGTGTTATTTTTCTAGCTTGTTATATTGCCATTGAAAAGTCTGGTATTGGCCTGGTTGTTGTTATTATTGTTGCTGTTGTTGTTGTTGTTGTTCTTCTTCTTCTTCTTCATCTAATTTTTTTTCTTTCTGTCAGTTGCAAGGGAGAAAACAGTCATACGGTGGGGAAATTGGAACTCAAGATTTTTTTTTTTTGCAAAGCTATGTCAAGGTCTCTATTACTTCCTTTAATCAATTGTGTCTGGCGGCTGGGGGTGGGGGAAATGGGGAGATGTTGGTCAAAGGGCACAAAATTTCAGTTACGCAGGATGAATAAGTTTTGGAGATCTAATATGCAGCATGGTAACTATAGTTAATAATACTGTATTGTATACTTGAGATTTGCTAAGAGAGTAGATTTCCGTGTTCTCACCACAAAAGAAATTTTAACTATGTGAGGTGATGGATACGTTCATTAGTTTGATTGAGGTAATTATTTTACAATTTGTATGTATATCAAAACATCACATACACACTATACATGTGTATATGTGTGTGTGTGTGTGTGTGTATATGTATGTATAAATATATTTTATTTGTTAATTATACCTTAATAAAGCTGGAAGAAAATTGTCTCTAGGACTTGAAAAGCTCTTTAATCTTGAAAGTTATCTTTCTTTGGATAAAACATTCTTTATTGTTGGTTTAGTTTTTCTGATGACTTCATTATTCCTTTCTCTCCTTCTGGGACTCTTAGTCCTTGCACATTAGGTCTCCTGCATCTGTCCCCCAAGTGTCTTATGTCTTTTCTCTCCATGATTTTCATCTTTTTAAATTTGTTGCTCTGTTGTGAGATAGTTCTTGTATAGGGCACTAAATCTGTTTTCAGAAAAAACTATCTTCTCTTTCAGTTTATGTATTTAAACTTTCAATCAGAAAGCTATTCTGTTTGACCCAGAAAGTCTTTATTCTCTAATTGGATCTCCTTGAGAGTTTTTCTTTGGACTGTTTAACTTTTGTATCTGATTCTGCCATCGTGCCACTCCAGTGGGGTCCTTGTGCTCTGCTTTCTCTACTTTGTCCTGGTTAAAATAGTTTTTCTTTTCTTTAGTCGGCTCATTATTTCATCAGGTCAACCATTGGGTAAAATCGCTGGAATCTCTCTAGTGCCGGCAGTGCCTCAGCAGTTCTGGTCCTATGGGGCCATGGTGAACAAAATGGCCAGCCTCTGCTCTTCATCAGATTCTCCCCAGCTCCATGGAGCAGCCTCTCTCCATGAGACCAGGAGTAGTCATCCTGCTTTCTGTTCCCCTGCAGGTCCTCTGAGGCCAGGAGGACCCGGCTGGCCCTCCCAGGACCACACAGGCTGGACACCTCCTGGTACACAAGCTAGCCTCTACCTATGAGCCGGTGGCCTCAAACACTCCCTCCAGGTTACCTCTGTGTCTGGAGCCTGAAGTCAGCAGAGCAGGCAGTTGGGAAGGGATGGTGGGTAGGAAGCAGGGAATCAAAGGCATATGGGAGCCTACAAGGATGGCCTGGAATCCACTTGATATCTCACTTCCTCCCAGACTCCAACTTTAATGATGGAGATGATGTACGGGAGAAGTTACAACTTTCCTAGTGGAGGAAAACACTGGCTCAGGGGTCAGAGAAGTGGAATGAGGAGGACCAGCAAGAGCTGGGGAGCTGGGGGTCCAGGTCGTGCCACACACCACCCAGGTGAGACAGCAGACAAGCAACAAGGTGCCTGAAGCCTTGCGCCCTGCCCTGCCCTTCTGAGTATAAGAAAGAATATGGCTGCTGCTTCCTTTCCACCTTCTAAATCTCACGCAAAACGTTCCCATGGCCAAAGCTAACCAGGAACTATGCAGAGAAGGGAATCCTGGGACATGCAGTTTCAGCTCAGCTAAATTGACATTATAAAGCCCCCGCTCCCCCTTGAGACTGCAGTCCAGTCACTGACCCAGGACTATGTGCTGCCTGGTGGCCTCAGAGCTCACCTGTGGCTCCTTGCGTGGCCCCTGTGCGTGCCCATAGGTGCTAGGTGCTCCCAGCTCGGTCCTCCCTCCCAGGGCTGATGAAGCTCTGCCCCCTGGGGTCTTGGCCTGACTCTCAGAACCAGGACTGATTCCAGCTGGAAGTCAGAGGAGTTTGTGGAAAATCCCTGGTGGTATCTGGGCCTCTCGGAGCAAGGCTTTCCTTCTCTGTCCCAGGTGCATGAGCAGCTTTAGGAAGCTGACCCCATGTGTGAGGAGTCACACACTTATCCCCTCTACCCTTGATTTCCTCATATGCAAAGAGGAAACAACAGAACCTACCTCATTGGACTGTTTATGCAAATTAACTGGCAAGTTGTGAAGTGCCTGGCACCAACTAAGTGCTCAATAAAATGTGTTATTATATGTAGACAAGCTCCCCATGACAGAGCCTTCCAAGCAGACTATGGATGACTTTCTCCAGTCCCAGGTTGTTCTTCATCTCAACTACCTCTACAAACTCACAGCTGGTTGTTGGTCCCCTGTCCCCAACACTTGTATCCTTTGGCCTTGCACTTGTGTTAAATGCTGGCTTGTCAGTCTTCTCACAGAGCTGGGATCTCACTGAAGATTACCGGGGGCTGGGTTTACTTCATCTCTCCCTAGCATGCAGCCTGGAACAAACTAGGCCTTCAGAAGGACGTTATGGAAACAAATGTTTTTACTTTCCAGAATTTCTGATTTGCAGGGACTTGGAGATTGTCTAAACCAATTGCCTACCCAATTTCAGGAACTCCTCTTTAGGCCATTCAGCAGGTACTCTTTTAGTCAAGGCTTACATACCTCCAGTGGTGGGAGACTCACTATTGCTCAGAGCAGTCCATTCAATTTTTAAAAACAACTTTATTTTTTCAATTAATAATTTTAGTTAACAGGATTAATTTTTTCACCATTTGCATCAAGTTTCAGCTGGAGACTGCAGACACATGCAGTGAGAAAGCCGGCACATACGAATTGTTCTGGGTTTATGGCTGAGGTTACGAAACAGTATAAAGGGTGACAGAACACACACAGTATAACTTTTATAAGCTTTGCTCAACTAGTCAGAAACAGGCTCTCAGAAATGTCTATACATTTCTGCCTCCAGTGTTTACTGGGAAAGTCCTTATATGGTTGTTATTTACAAATCCAGACAGGAGTTTATAAAGGGCTTAAAGATAGGAGTTTACAGAGGGCTTGAAGACAGGAGTTTATAGAAAGCTTGATGTATTTGTTTGCATGCTAATCTTCTAAAAGTTTTTTTTCTGCTCCACAATTTGGGGGAGTGAAGTTGTCTAAGCTCTGAGGGGGCATGTGAAAGCCCCAGTAAGACTGGACCTTCATCTCCTAGGATAGTTTTGCTGCCTTCCGGAAGGGATGCTGGAATCTTAGGATGGATGCCTCCCAGCCACCTAGAATGCTCTCTGGAGTTTAGCCATTTGCCCCTATGAGTTTATTTGGAATTCAGTCATATAGTCATTCCTAAGTGCCCACTCTATGCAACAACTTCCCTGAAGGCACCCACAACTGGAGAGCGGCTGGGCAAAGACAAGTAGATGCTGACTTTAGTCCCAGCCAGAAAGTTCTTAGAGCCTCTCTGTAGCCAAGCAGTCTGCAGCGGGCTGAGCCTTCCCAGAAAACTTCAGAGAACCCCTCCCCTAAAGCCTGCACCTAAAGCAAGCAGGTGAGATTGGGGAGCAGTGGTGTGTAACTGAAATCACCTGAAAGGGGAATGGGCTGCCTCCGGAGGTAGGTGTCTATTTGCTGCTAACTCATTTTTCTACTGAAAAGTGAAGAATCTAAGATGCCCCCAGCTTTAGTATGTTGAAAAATTAAAACTAACGAAGCAGTCACAATCCTCCCCCACTGCGCAGAGCTTCATGGTTCCCATCCTGTGTCATTTGACTCCAACCTTCCCAGTACCCTGAGAAGTAGACAGGATGAAGATTATAATTTCCATTCTACAGATGAAGAAACTGAGGCTCACATTTGATGGCATGCCAAGGTCACAAAGTCGGAATTGAGCAGATCTCAGAGTTCAGATCTTTCCCCACCACATCAATCGTTACTAGGCCTTCTGACTCTAACAATCATTAATTACCTCATCAGCCTCAGTACTGCAAAACATCTATTGGGAGAGGTGAATTGTTAGATGGCAAATGTGGCTTTTATATGGAAAATATCTTAATATTTGTATAAAAGGAGATGAGGAATAAGGGGCTCAGAGTGTCTCTGGGAGAGCAATCTTTTGTCAGTTTATTAAATTCAGATTTATTGCTGACTTCCTGACCAAAAACATAGCTGTTAGCAGTCCATAACATGGAGCAGAAATACGAGTTCTCAGTAAAGCCAAGAAAAAAAATAAAGAGAAGAAACCTTAATGACCTGTCGCTTGGAATAAATCTTAGTGGTCACATAAACCGGGATGACAGGAATTTATGTTGTTCCTGAGCACTTGAATGACTAATGTGGTCAGAGTGGCGAAACACAAATTATTTCTCTTAACAAGCCAGCACTTGTTTGCAGGCGCTTGGACATCCCTCAGCCATGCTCCTGGTGGGCAGCCACCTTCCCACACAGTTTTTGACGGAGGTGGCATTTTTGCCCTGTCCTGAGACTCTTAACTTGGCTGCTCCTGAGGGCTCTGGAAGGGTCTGAGATGGAAGAGTACCCCTGAGAGGCTAAAGAAAATTACCGGAGAGACGCTGACACAGGCAGGGACGGGGCAGCCAAAACGGGCCTCAGAGGGCCTCAGGCGCACGGCTGCATATCTGCACCAGTCCCGGTCCCATCCCATTCTGGAATTCTGGATTTTGCAGCATCAGAATTACTATGTTAGAGCAATGAGTGTCCCCAGAGATCAGCTAGTTCCATTCTTCAGATGAGAAGACTGAGGTTTACAGGATGGAAGGACCTAGTTCGAAGTCACAGGACAAGAGAGTGGCAGATGCAGTGACAGCTCAGATTTCCAGACTCCTGGGCATCATGTATTATAGCTTCTGTTGGTGTGACAACGGTCCTTCCTTATTTGAGCCTGAATGAGTATAAACCTGCCTGCCATAGATACCTAGCGGCGGTTGACTGTTCAGCGCTGGGACTAGAATCTCCAACCCAAGCAATCCCGTTAAGATGCTCCTTATCAAAATAATTTCTAACTCCTCAGATCCCTCACTGATATAGTATGTGACCAGCTACACCATGTTTTAACGTTTCTTCTTCTTATGGGATCCTTACAGCCACTTTGTAAAGGCAGATGGGATGGTTACTTTTATGGTGTTGTATAGATGAAGAAACTGAGGTTCCTAAGTTAAGGCTAACAAGGCTGCACTTCCATTATCTCAAAGGAGCAAGAATCTGAGGGATCAATGAAATCCTGAGTGGATTGTAATGAAATCCTAGTAATGGGTCAGGTAAAAACATTGCTGGGTGTCATTAGGAACACAGAGATCCCCCCAGCTTTGACCCTGTGTCCTGAGACATTGCAGTCTACTGGGGAAAGAAGATGTCATCAGAACCCCCTGACCTCTCTCGGGGCCGGGTCTGTCCTAGCCTCACAGAGCCCATATAACCAGTTCCTGGAGTTCCAATTAATTAAACTAAAGCAAATTTTTTGTTGTTGTTGTTCTAAAAGCAGTTTATCTAAATTGTAATCTTTAAAGCGTTTCTATATTTGATTTGGATGCTCAATTCTTTCTTGTCATTAAAAAAAAGCCATTTTAAATTTTAACTTCTATTCATCTGAGAGCGCTTCTGGCTAAATTTTATGCTTCTCTTCATTTGTCACATTTGCAGCATTTTCTGAAGATGGTATTTCTTATCTATGCAGGTGTCTTTTCTAGTAAGAGGTATACAACTACCCTTTCCTCTAAATGATATGTATCTAGCGATAAATGATTGCATTAAAAACTTGAGTTCCGGCCAATTGTTATGCATAGACACACCTGAGCCTGTCTTTGTAATTATAGATGACACGTACCAATGTTGGGTATTTTTTTATCTTGTGCTTCATAATCAGCTATTAATGGACGAACTAAAATATGGAGCCTATATCCCAGATAACCCAGAGCGAGCTGCCACAGGTGTGATTTATTGTGACCTGAGCCTGGGCATGAGAGGTCATCTAAGTAACACACTGAGGACACAGGGATGCCATTAGAAGCAGGAGGGGTAAAGGCCTCTGAACGCTGGCAACTGCCACTTGTGTGGAAGGCTTGACAGGGGTTCTAGGGGCCTGGCATGTAAGTCCATCTAAATCCTAAAAGGCTTTAAAAATGATGACTTTATCAATCAATTCATTCATTCATTCATTCATTTCACCATTTAACATGTATTTATAGAGCATCCACTATGTGCCAAGCACTAGGCTTGATTCTGGGGACACAGTTGTGGGTATAAACACACATGCTTCCTGACCTCTGGAGCCTATTCTTGAATGAGGGAGACACATCTTAAGTCCCAGGCACACATTTGTCTCATTCTCCTTTTTTCCTATTAGAATCCTGATATTGTTTGGGGTGACAATATGCCCAGCTAAACAATGACATTTCCCAGGCTTCCTTGCAGCTAGGGTTAGCCACATGACATATTCTGGCTCCTGAGATATTAATATAAGGTGAAGCCTGTTAGGTATTTGCAGGGAAGTTTTGCTTTCCTGATGGAGTTCTTACTCCTTCCACCTTGTTGCCTCCTTTTTTCCCCACTTTCCTCTTGGAATGCGAATGTGAGAATAGAAGTGAACAGCCATCTTGCAATTATGAGGTGGTCATGCAACTTTGTTAAATGAGAAAAAAAAATGCCCCTTATATGTGGTTAAACACACAGTAACTGCTTTTCTCTTATATGTAGTCCCTACTGATAAACTCATGTGTGTATCTTGGTTGTGAGATTATGATCAGAATTCTCTGACTGGGTGGTAGGAGCCTGGAAAGGGTGATTCCAGCAGTGGTCACCTGCCAGGACTTCAGAATAATGTCTGCAAGGGCTGGCTGGATAAGTAAGATCTAATCGCCTCTATTTCGAGGGCAGCCCCAATGTAGACAGCAAGTTGCAGTGGGTTGTAAATATTCTACCATCTACCACCTGATGGTGTTGTAAAGTGAAGGGAACTACATCATCATGGCTACTTCACAGGGCTGTCACGTATGAGAGGAGATGGGAGACTGTGGGTGGAAATCTGTAAAACTGAGGTGCTGTGTGAAGGTCAATTAGCTTTCTTTTAATACCAGCCAGTCTGAAATTAGAGAGAGCAAGGCAGGAAACACATATAATGAAAGGCTAAGGAAGAGGTGGATTTTGAACCAGCCCTGAAGAATGGTGCTGACGGTGATGGATAGCTAGAGAAGGCTGAATACAAACAGTACAGTGCCGGGGGACCCAGCATGGTAAAAGCCAAGCAACAGGACAGGCTGAGAATCAACTGAGACCCCCTGCAGAGAAGAGCCAGGCCAGGCCCCACGTACTTTCATATGTTAAAGAATAGATTGGAAACCAGATCACTGCTTAGTGTAAATGATCAGTAACAGTGTACAAGGGATGGGATGTGTGTGTGTGTGTGTGTGTGTGTGTGTGTGTGTGTGTGTGTATGTTCACGCTGAGGATAATGTGGTGGGGAGGGAGGCACCAGGTGGGGTTTTCTTCAACAATCAATTAAGCTGAAGGGATGCGGAGCCTAGGTTGAATTTTTTTAAAGCAGTATTGCCAAGGCCTGGGGACCCAGAGGTAGAACTTACTCCGCAGCACAGGCTTAGAAGAAACCCAGGCCCAGGGCAGCCTCCCCCTTCCTTCCCCAAGCCGCCCACTGACTATTTGACGTGCACAAACTGGGGCCTTCTTTCCACACGGCGTGGCAGGGCCGTGGAGAAATCGCTCCTGGGTAATGAGACAATTAGCTCCTTGCATTCTTCCTGCAGGAACGAATCTGGGCCCCCATGGCATCTGTCCCCTCCTGTTCCTCCAGCTGGCCTCCTTGCCACATGCACAGCCTCCCGGGAAGCAGGCCCCGGCTGCCTGCCTCTCCCCGGCCCACTTCCGCTTCTAGGAGGGGTTTGGGGGAGGCTGGAGGAGCAGGGAAGGAACCGGAGGCTCGCAGCGGGCGGCGTGATTGATGACAGTGCGCGTGCGCCCCTGAACTCCCCGTCAAAGTTTTCCTACAGGGTTGGCAGACCCATCTTGAAAGCTGCTCTGTAGCTGAGGCAGCATATGGACTGTTGACAGAGCAGCTGCTGGGGAAGAAGACGCTGAAAGGAAGCCTCGAGGGATAAACAGAGAAACCCATGTCACCACGTGGCGCCCAAGGCACAGTGCTCGATGGCCCAGTTTGCTGACTCTCATCTCCTTCCTGTGAGGAAATTGGTTTGGGGCTGCTGTGCTGGATCTGCTCCTAAAATACTGACCATCATCATCATCATCATCATCATCATCACCCATCATCATCATCATCATCCTAGCATTTGTTGAGCACTTAATAGGTGCCAGTCAGTTCTGTAAACTGGTGCATGATTTCATTTAGTCCTTCGAACAGTCCTCTGCGGAAACCTCTCCCCTCCCCTCCCAAACCCCCACAACTGTTACTGTTCCCATTTTACAGATGAAAGAACTGAGGCTAGGGAGCTTAAGGATTGCATACTAGCCACACAACTAGTAAGTGGCCGAGGTCTAACTTCGAACGCTGGACTTCCAGGCGTGATGGTGGTTTCCTGTCACAAGCGTTTTGAAGGTCAGATGCATGTGGTGTAGTTTACAGGGCAATAGGACTTTCATCCTCTCATTGGACCTCCAGAGGGGTGGGGGCAGGTTACAGTCACTTGTGTGCTCCCAGCCTCTAGAACAGGGTCTGGCATGGCACCATGCAGTGAATCAGAGGAATCAAACATGAATCAATCAGTCAGCTCTGGGGGAAGTTGCTGTCATGTTTATTTTGCAGGTAGGAAAACAAGCTCCTCAGGGAGTCTTGCCTAAGGCTTCCTAGTAAACTTGGCAGAGAGGAGACTTGAACGCTGATTTTCAGGCCGCAGTTCCTGACCTCGGTCCTACCTGGAGTGCATCAGTCTAAGTGGGGAGAGGTTGGCTGAGTTGGAGGGCGGAAGGAGGAAGAATAAGTGAGAATATAAGGCCACAAGTGTGGTTTATTTCAGACTCAATTGCTGCTATCTTACTAAATCCCTGGTCTAAAGAGCTTAGAGAATATTATTTCAAGAGCATCTCACATGAGCAAAACATTGTTAATTTTTTCTATTATTGTCAGAGCTCTGTCTGCCCCCTGATCCCTGGGGGTTATGAGTCAGTCTCTGGCCCTCATGTCTGTCAAATGCCATTTTCCCCAGGTGGATCAGTCACCCTAGTTGAGAATCTAGACCTTCCAGACATGAAGACAGAAACCAAGAGCCCATTTATCACATTGAAAGCTGGTACCTGACAGAAATTCAATCCCATCTTGAGGCGGGAAACTTGGAGAAAAATGGAGTGGACTAATTTTCTCAGAATCCAAAGTTTCCAGTTGTTAAAGCAGCATCATAAACCACATGAATAGCACTACTAGAGAGCTCTGCTTTGGGTGTGGCTAGTCAGGGTCTGGCAGTTGGCAATATCTTGCTTTCAAAATGTGATTCTAGAAGATTCTTCAGATGCATGTTGCACAGATGTGTTGCAAGCATGAACTTACTATGCTCTTTGGGACAGGGAAAAGAATATATATCAACTCCTTGCTTCCTTTTAAGTGGAGGATGGGCCAGGAGCCTGGAGGGGGTCCAGTTCTTCAGGATGGGTCTTTGTTGAGCCAAGTAATAGAGCAAGGATTAGCCAAGAGAAAGCTAAATTGCTAACACTTTGTGGGGTTGAATTCCAGAATTTCTGAGTCCTGTAGAGTCCATGGACATGGGGACAAAAACAGAAGGCTTCCACATCTGGGTTGAAAACTTTTTGAAAGGTCCACTGAGACGTCAGGCACTACTTTTCCAGCCCTTCTCTAACCTGTGAGGCATGGGGGAACCTTAATGGGTCCTTGCAGGTAGGGAGAGAGGAACTGGATTCCTGGGCCCTTCTTGATTTACCCGCTCCCTACTTTACCAGCCTCCCCTAACCCCTCTCTCCCCAACCTCACCTGATGCCTTCTTACCTCTGGGTATTTGCTTGTGCTATGCCTAGAGTGGGCATCCCTCTTTTCTGCCCAATGCACGTTTATTTATACTGAGAAGCCCAGTTACACTCCTTGGACTCACCCTGGTAGAGTTGGTTTCTGCTGGAGATTCCCACAGCGCTTTGCATATTCTTTTACTTCTCACATTCCATAGCTTTTTTCCCCCTCTAAGGGTCTGTTTCCTACACTAGGCAGAGAAGGGAGTTGCCAGCCCTATTCCCTTTCAGAGGTTCAAGGACCCAGTAGCCCAGTAGATTCTGGTGCTTGGTGGCTGCTCCCTTTGAATGAACAATAATGACACTTAACTTGTTGGCAACCTCAGGCTGATTCTTCTTTGTATTCTTCATTTTGCAAAAACCCCCAAGGGACTTTGAGAGACCAGAGAGGGAGCAACTTGGAGGGAGGACTCCTGAGATGCGAGGCTCCTGGGATTTGCCCACCCTGACTTTCTGTTTAAGTAGAAATGTGCACCAAGAAAAAATGCCTTCCGAAGACAAACCTGGGTCAGAGAGAGAGGAAGGGCTGGCTGGAGACAGAAGATCTCAGCTCTAAAGACCTCCACGGGGCCTTTGGACACCATGATTGCTCCCACTCAGTCCTTCCAAGCCAGATTCACGTTGTTATCATCCACGTGTCCAAGTGGGACCTGAGAAACTTTCCCGGTAATTTTATTCACCAGCCCTGGACCTAGGGCGAGTCACCCCACCTTAGAGTTTTCACTGTGGATAACAAAGGTGCTGTCTTCGTAGGACAGTTACAAGGATGAAATGAGCTGTTATTTATCCACTTATGTAGTTATAGTGCCTTACTGCCATATAACTGACATAGAATGAAGGGTCCAAATCTTAACTGTACGCTTGATCTTTTTTTTTTTTTTTACATACACATATGTTCTCCACTACCCAGATCAAGATATAGAGCTCAGTGAGATTTTAAAAGCTGACATGAGCTTATAAACTGTAAAGTGCTGAGGAAATGTTGGTTTTGAATATTACCAGGAGGTGGAGCCTCTTTCCCATTAAACTCCTGTCCTCCTACAATGTCTAAGTTTCTAGAAATCATTAGCATCAGTTGCAACCACCCTAGCAAATCATTGCAGGTGACAGGAGCTCAATACCCCACCTAAGTAGTGTGGCCATGGAGACAGACCCAGCTCCCAGAGCCACTGCTCTGAGCATGTAGCCCCTCGACCCACCCCCTTGGGCACCAGGATGTCCTCACAGAATGGGATGGATGACAATACAGCTGTGGTGTAGTTTTCATTCAATATAGTTCGATTCAAAAGATATGTGCTGTATGCCAGGCCCTGGGCAGAGAAGGGGCAAAGGAGTTTGTTAGGCTGGACGGTTGTCACAGGCAATTGTCACAGACTGCGGGGCTGTGAACATTAGCATGTGCATACCTGTGAGGGGATACCCCACAGAAGCAAGGTCTCTGTCACCCTTCTCTCTCATGGGGCTCTCTTCCCAAGGGCCCCAGACCTCTGTCTCCAGTGCTGACCACCCCTCTGGGTCTTAGCCAGCTTCTCCACATTACGTGCTAGGTGTGTCTCCACCGGGCTGCTCCACGCCCCTCAAACTCAGCGTGTCCCGAAGGAAACCCTTCTTCTTCCTTCCTAAACTTGGCTTCTTTCTCCTGGCTTCCTGCCTCCTTCATTCTGGTGTCACTTACCCCCAATTATCCAATCAGAGACTCATCCCAGGGTCAGTTTGGCTCTTGCCCTGTCTTCCTTCCAGTCCTTCTCTACTATCCCCCCTGCCATGACACCTGGAAACTTACAATCTGCTGGGATCTTCCTAACTGGCTCTCTGCCGAAGCTGGAATCTCCTGCCCCCTTCCCTGCCAAATCTCACCCAACCTTGAAGACCTAGAAAAATGCCTCTGCTCTAGAAGGACTCCCCAAACCCCTCAGTTACAGGCTATTGACCTCTTCTGCCTATTGACTACGGACACCTTTTATCTGGCCTCTCAGAGTCCTCTGGACAATGTCCACCTTGTCTCACTCTTTAACCTTCCCGTCTCCTGGTACCTAGCATGGTGTCTGGCCCTTGGTGTTGGTGAGGAATGGGTGAATGCTGCACTGCTGACTAGACAGCATAAGTAAAGGCAAACCCACTGAGCTATTAATCATACTTTTAGAGACCCAAGCCTTCTGAAAAAGGCCAAGATATGCTAATTCAAGCAGGGGCTTTGAGAACCTTCCTTCATCTTCTCCGTCCCTGACCCTTGGGCTTCATAAAAAAGGGCGGATGCCTGACACCTCACCATCCTCAGTGCTAGGAAATGCTAAGTCTAGAGAAACTTTGTCATAATTACTTACCTACTTGAAAGTACAAACTATGTAATTTGCTTTTAAGTGATCTTAAATTAATATCAATAATGAAGTATTCTCAGAATACTCAAGTACTGGGACATCCCATTGAACACAATTAAAGTTAAGATGGATTTATTAGTATTATGACAATTATTGATAAAAATGGTAATGATAAGTAAGGAGAAATGGTAATTAAGTACAACAGGGAATCGGTAATATTTCTTCAAAGTAATCGTTTTGCTGTGACTACCTAATTATTAGTACATTTAATATGTTATTCAGTGCAATTCATTACTCACTTTACTTCTGGGAAGGCACTGGGAAAAAAATCGCTTTCTGTCTGGAGTGGTAGTTGCTCAGGAGGACAAGGAAGAACCACTGCTTGCTGGAACTTCTGTGATGAAGACCACGCTCTTGGGTTTGTGGTCTCAGCAGCTCTGCTAGAAACTGTGAGTGCCCTTGGGGAAGAAGAAAGGACACAGCAGAGACCAGGTGCTCAGTCTCACAGCCGGGTACTTTTCTAGCCTTGCGGGGAGACAGTGAGCAGGCTGCAGAGTAGACGCAGAAAACCTGATTTGAGTATCAACTGAGTCACCTCGTTGTGGCACTTGAGTTTACCTGCAGCACCTCCAAGTGGTTCATTTATTTCATCTGTAAAATTGGACTACTACAGCTTGCCTGCCAAGGTCTGTGTGCGAAGAGAATCTGTCAGTGGAGTAGATGTGCAGGGCCATGATGATTGCTTGTCTGGAGACACAGGATGTCCCCCAGGCTCAGCCTGACTTCTGGGTTTGCATTTGGTTCTTGTAAACCACCTCTGGGAGTTGCCCTGGGCAGCCTGTCGTAGGACCTCCACACCTTAATGCTCTGTGAATGTGGAAGGTTCCACCCCTTGCCCTCCACTTTTCTCCGTATCTCCTGACTCAGCTTACATAGTCGGTGAACCACCTTTCCTCTCCTTGCGGGGAAGTATGTAGATGGGTGAGATGATGAAATAATGATTATTGGACACTTTTACAAAGTTCTTTCCTATTCATTTTTTTTTATTTGTCTATACAACCATCCTACTAGGTTAAGTACATTTTATTAACCTCATTTTAAAAATGTGGACACCGGGGTCTAGAGAGGGAAAGTGACTTGCTCAGGGTCATGGAGCTGCATGGTAGTTTGAGGGCGTGACTCCTCTGACATGAAGAACCAGGCTCCCCTGACTCTAGCTTTCCTGCGCTATTGCCATATTTCCTTATCCCTGGAGTCCTCTGGCTCCCACCTCTCCCCAATGCCAAGGGTTCACTGTATTGTTTCATAAAGATAATTGCTAGTTTTTACATAAAGGCTTTATTTTATGAGCTCCAAATTGCCCAAATTAGATTTTATTAAGCTCACACGTATGATTTTCCTTGTTTTTATTAAAATTAAGTTCACTCATTTGCCATTTGCATGGGAGTTTGAAATTAGGATCGTTTTGTATCCACGGAAACACAGGGAGAATCTTATGTGTGATCAGATTTTCCCCACAGAATGGGGGGAAAAAGGCAGCTGGTAATTAGGTGCGCAGTTCATAGGCAAGCTCCTGCAGCACAATGGCTCTGCGCTTCTGCTTTGTGGCTGAAGGTTATGACAGCTGTTTCCGGCATGGCTGTGTGGTGGTGGGGGCTGGGCAGGATGGTGGGGTGGTGGGAGGAGCTAGTACTAATCCCAGCTCTGCCCTGCATTCATGCTGTGGCTTTGGGACGGGGCATGTCTCTTGTTCTGGGGCTCAGTTTCTCTATTTGTAAAATGGGGAGCTAAGGAAGTTAAGCATAGCAAAAAGGTTTTATCCCGAGTCTCAATTCTGATTACAGGCGGCAAATGGCTATGATGTTGTGTTGGGAAGGATTTTAAAGCCATATCTGGACTCAGCAGAAAAAAATGCCTCTTGGTTAACTGGCTTATTTAGCAACTACTGACTGAGCCACCTCTAAGTACCAGAGACTCTTCTAGACACTGAGCACATCAGAAGAGGCTTCTATTCTCAGGAAAAAGCAAAGATAATAACAACAAAAACAGACAACTAAATAAATTAAACTTAAAAGATGAGGATATGAAAGACGATAAATCAGGGAAGATGATATTGCTTTAGATGCAGGGAATCAGCAGCATCCTCTCTCAGGAGGTGGTATTTGAGCTGAGAGGTGAATGGTAACAAAGGCCCAATCGTGAGGCGATCTGGTTGCAGCATATGTGCAGGTTGCAAAGGAGGGTGGAAGTCTGCATGCCCAAGGAACCCAACTGGCTGATGAAATGGGGATGGGCTCAGAGTGGTAGGCAGTGGCTAGACGGTGATTGATTAGTTATGTCTGCATTGACATGGGAAGGTAGAGCATCATTAGTATGTGCTCCATACTTGCAATCCCAGCGGTAATATTTCAGGATTCTGCTTGCAAGAGCCCCTTCCTGGTAGGCATGTGGCTCCGCTTGGGTGGATGGAAGGAGAATCACTTGGGGAAGGGGGTGACATTTGGGCTAAGCTTTGAAGGGTGCTCATTTCCATACTGAGTGACATGTTCCTGTCCAGTTTTATCCTGCAGAATCTGGGATGTACTTTAATAATTCAGGAAAGCCATAGCCTGGTTTAGGTAAAAGGAAGGCTGTCTGTGGAGGCACAGAACCTGGGTCCAATCCACTCTGCTGTTCATTGACTATGTGATTTAGCTGGGTCACTTAATTTTTTCCTGAGCCAGTGTCCTCATCTTTAAAATGGAACAGCAATAAAATTTACCTCTCAGAGTTCTGTGAGAATTAAATAATAAACTAGCACAAAGGGCTTTATAAAATGTCATATCAGCATTTTAATATTTATAATTTATATAACAGTTATGAGTTATACTATAAAATATTATTATTAGGATTTAAAAATTGTTATTATTAGGATAACATCCCTCAAAAGAATCTGATGTTTTTTCCTGAGTGTAAATTGTCACAGCTTTTAGGGAAAGTAATTAGCAGTATGCATCAATAATCTAAAAAAAAAAAATCATTCTTTTTTCCCAGGAATTCTACTTCTTAGAATTTAACAAAAAGAAGTAAGTGGACTTTTTCTTCTGGTTTGATGGAGTAGCTTATAACAGACTAATTAATGCTCCTTCTAAGAACTAGAAACCTTGAAAAAAAATACAAAAGAAAAGTTGTGTATATTCACTCAATTGAATAAATAAATGGAAATAAATGAACTATTGCTACAAGCAAAAAACATGGATGAGTCTCAAACATAATGTTAGGCAAAAGAAACCAGATGCAAGCTATGTACAATTTTATATTTGAATTTCATATAAATTTATATATAGATGATATATATAGGATATATAAAATATATCTAAGATACAAATATACATAAGATATATAAGTATAAAATATATAAGTGAATATATAAATATATATTTACATTTATACAATATAAACTAATTTATAAAACATGTATCTTATATATTACATAAATATAGTATACATATATATTATTATATATATTTGAATTTATATAAAACCTATTGATGTTGAAGGTTAGAATAAAGTTACCTGGGGACAGGTGTAGTGATTGAATGGGGACACGGGGAGGGCTGGGGTCTGATAATATTCTGTTTCTTGATCTGGGTATTGGTTCTATGGAGTATATACTTTGTGAAAAGTCATTAAACTGTACATTTTTTATTTGTGCACTTTTTAGGTATATGGCTCACTTTGATTTAAATAACTTACCTAAGTAAAAAGTAAATAATTGCGTATATGGATTAAAGATGTGTAAATAGAGAGATTTATCACAGCACCCCAGTAAAATAGTGAAAAACAGAAAAATCTAACAGTCCCAAAATGGGAAATTCTTAAACAAATGTGGTAATGATACTGTCTTTAAAATGATAGTTTCAAAGAATTTAACCACGTGGGGTAATTTCAATATTACGATGTCAATTGAGTCAAGTATTATGAACTTTGTGTGCAGAATTTTAGCCAGGGTTATAACTGGGCTGCCTCCTTAGCTCTGGAGGATGGAGGGGGTGGAAGAGGCCAGGTGCGTGGGATGAACCCCCCCTTTATGTTCAGCACCTGCTTTTCCCATCTTCAAGGGAAGATAAACAGATCCTGGTTCTTACCTTGCTCCTCCATGTTCTCTCTAAGCACCCTCTTCCTTTAGCCACTCCCTCCTAATCTCTCCTGTCTGGGGAACCCCACCCAGGGGGCCTGTCCTCAGCAGCTCGGCTCAGTCTGAGCTTTCTGGTCTGGGTAGCTCCCAAAAGACCCCTGCCCAGCACTCCTCTCCAGTTCTCAGAGTCAGCCCACATGAAAGCCATGAGGAAAAAGACCAGCGTTTCCTCCCTGTCCCATAGTTTATAAAACTTCTCCTGCCCACAGAGTTGTTTTTCAGAGTTGTATTAGCAGCTCTCTCCGTCCCTCTCCTGTTTTGTTGCCCACCCCACCCCAGGCCAGTCATATTGGACTTAGGATATGCCCATTAATACACGAAGATCTGGGAGACGCTTAGCCACATGCAAGAGCCTGATTATGTTCCCATTCAAGCCGCCTTCCTCCTCCCAGGAGGATGGGAGTGGGGTGGGTGGGGGGGACGCTTTCCAAATTTCTTACAATGAGTTTTTATTATTTTTATAATCAGAAAAAATTAAATAATATTCTTTATCTCTATGAGTGCTCTAGATCAGTGCTTCTCCCAAGTGAATACGCTATGCCTATGAGTCGCCTGGGAGCATGTCCAAACGCAGCTTGTGATTTAGTAGGTCTGGGTGGGGCCAGGGTTCCTGCGTATCTAACACACCCCTAGGTGATTCGATGCTGCTGGTCCAGACCACGCTTTGAAGAACAAAGCGATAGAGGTGGAGAATGGGTACAAGCTGGTACAAGCTGTGACCTGTCTCCTTGCTTCTCTCTGCTTGCTACTCCCCACGTTTCACAATCTTCATGTTTTGCTGAACATTTCGTGTAACGATGATGAAGTCAGAACTTTTTCAAGAAGGCTGGATCTCCATCTGTATCTGGGGTAATCAAAGCACTTTGAAGGTTAGTTCTTTAGAGAACAGATCCCTAGATTTGAGCCTCCCCTTACCCTCCCAAGCTGATGCAACAAGTTGAACTCATGGAAAGGGACTTAGATAACAGTTAAGAGGCCAGGACTTGAGCCTATAAGGGATAGGAGTTAGTATAAGGTGTTGCTAAAGATAATTCTTTTCATGGTCCTGTGAAAGGGTTGTGATGGAATCAGGGAGAACTCAGTCATGGACTCCTCATTGGGGGATGGATTGCAGCTTCCTGGGCTGTTGTAAAGGGGATTTGAACATCAGAGGGGGAGGTGGCTAAGAGACCTAGAATATTCTGATTTCAATGACTCTCAAATAGCCTTCCGGTTCCACTACAAATAAAAAGTCTGTATTATGTCTTCTTGGAAAGAGGAACAGGAAAACATGGAAGCTACTTTTGTGAACTATTTGTTTAATTATTCAAAACTGCAGAATCAAGCAGTGCGAGGGTGGAAAGACACTTAAGGGCTTCCGGTTCCACCTGATCACAGGATACGCTCTGTAGAGCCCTGGAGCTGTGGTGAGAGAGGGCTCCTAAATTCAAAGGGGACCAGAGTTTTTGTGATGCATTCTGGAGTCCCAGAGACATTCTGTGGTTATCTGACCTCCAAACAAACACTTAATGGGACAGGGGATGGGTTGCTTCCCAGGCAGTCTTTTCACCACTAGGTGGGTCTGATTGTTCAGGAATTCTCTCAGAAGAATGAAAATCTGCTCACTGGGGCCTTCACCTGCTGACCCAAGGTCTAAGCTAGGTGTTTTCAAACTTCCCTGAGGACAAGAGTTGCCTGGGAGGCTTAGTTAAGATTCAACCCAACTCCAACTCCTCACTAAACAAATTTAATGGGGTTTGGAATTTTATTTTATTATTATTATTTTTTTAATAGTCATGCTTACTCCCTTCAGGCATATGAAATCAGTAAAGGACACATTTGGATTACATTCATTTTTTTGACTCAGAGAAAAATCCATTACTGAAAATGGCAGATACAGGCTGACTTCTTTATTTGATTTTTACCATAGGAGCTGTTAGGTAATATACTTTTTAAAATCTGAGCTTAAATGTGAGATGTATATCTATGTATTTCTTCTAAATATTTTTAAATACCCCTGTCTCTGTGATTATGAGAAAGATAAGTGAGGCTGTGTTAAGGCAGGTAAAACTGAACAAAGCTTGGAGAAAGAAAATATTAAAATAAAAAAAACCATTAATATAGTTTTAATTAATAGTATCAAAATGAAAGCTTAATGTTTACTATTGAGGTTAATGGATTAAATTTAATTTTAAATATGTTTAGGCGCACCCGGCTATCTCAGTTGGTAGAGCATAAAACTCTTAAATATGTTTGTCAAAACCTAGGAAGAACTACCAAGATACTCATATCTTTCAATCCAATTTTTCGAGTAAATAAATCATTCAGTAGACAATAAAGGAGCCTTAGGCACGAAGATTCTCATAAAGTCATTATTTATAATTTCAATAAAATTATGAACAAATTCAATATCCAACAATAAAGTATTAAGTCAATTAAGGCATAACCATGAAATGAAATATTATACAGCTATTAAAATGATTAGAATACATATCAACATGCACAGATACTTATGACATTCAATGTATGGTAGCAGAATAAAAATTTGATCCATTTTTATACTTTTTTTGGGGGGGCACATGGCTGAGTATTAGAAGAGAGCATGGAAAAAGTTAACTTTTGTTAAACAATTATTTACCTAAAAAAATAAAATAAAATAAATAAATAAATAAATAAATAAATATATATATATATATATATATATATATATATATATTTAAATGACAATATTATGACTACAAAGTCAATGAAAAATTCCATTTAGAAGAAGTAGAGGGTCAGGTCTTCAGTACATATCCATTTAAACCAAAGCTTCTCCCTTACACAGAACCCTAAGATCTTTGAGGTGTTGATGGAGGGCCTTTAGGGTCAGCTGGGTCAACCTCCTAAACATTGTAAGGATGTTTATTTTAGTAACCTTGACATATGATACCCTGTGCTCTCTTTGACTTCTGTAGCTGGTAAACAACCTGAGAAGTTTTCCTCAAAGTTCTTGTCTACCTTTGGGGGAGATCCAATATGGGGGGTGGTAGTCAGCGGCAGATGCTCAAAAGTGCAACTAGGAAAGCCAGACTTCCCATCTCAAATTTTGTTTTTTCAGACCAAAATTCTTTTGTTCAGAACAGATTGGCACCAACTTCTCAAAATTTGCATCGTAGAAGAAAGATTCCTGCTTGAGTAAAAACAATGAGAATAGCACAGCGTGTATCTCAAAGGTTCCTCCTTCAGGCAGCACCACTCGCTCAGAGTTTCGACTTCTAATTTGCTGGGGGCAGAGAAGTCCATTGAGGCAGATCAGGAACAAAGAGGTGTGGGCCTCTGAATAGAGAATACGGCCCATGGCAAGGACTCTAAGACAGCTGGCTGGTCTGGGGCCTGCACGTTAGGTGCCCTCATTTCTAGATTTGGGACGATGCTTCTGAGCATCACATTTACCAGGTTAGAGCTTGGATAAATGCGATATTACTGATTATTTTGGAATGAGCTGGATTTATGTAGAAAGAGCACATGCTGAAGAGTCTGAAAGTCCGTAATCAGACTTGGTTCTGCCTCTTATTAGTGACGGGATTTTGTGCAATCACATCCCCATTCAGGGCCTGTGTTTCCTTACTTACGAAATAGGAAAAGAATTCCTGTCTTGTACCACTCACAGGATGATTGTAAAGGTCATTTAAATAGGATATTGGA
>NW_017731483.1:898106-900072 GCF_001890085.2 Hipposideros armiger | reverse complement strand
ATCATTAAGTGTTTAATCGCTGATGATTTCTGGTAGATATCCTTTTTTATGCTGAGGAACTTGCATTTCATTCCTGACTTACTGAAATTAAAAAAAAAATTCTAAATGTTGGATTTTATTGAATGCTTCTTGTATTAAGATAATTAATATTACTTCATTTCTGAGGTGAATTATAGGATGAATTTCTTTCATGTTGAATTGTCTTTTGCCCCTTGGATAAGCTCTCCCTGGACAAAATGTATTCTTTGATATACTCTTGATTTGGTTTGTTAATATTTATAATTTAGGATGTTTGCATTTACATTCCCAAGTAACAAATGAACATAATTTCCTATGATTGTTACTCTCCTTGCTCTCATCTCTAGTGTTATCTTAGTGTTAGCTATAATCCATGGCCACTCCAGCTTTCTTATCCTTCTTCAAACACATCAGACTTTGTCACACCTCGAAGCCAATACACTTGCTGCTTCCTCAGACTGGGATGGCTTCCCCAAGAGGTTTGTGTGGCTGGAGGCTGCATACCTATTAAGACTCAGGCACCTGGCCAGATATCACCACCTTATCTGAACTAGCCACCCCCTGTCATTCTCAGCCCTTTTAGCCTATTTTATGTCCTCTATAGCACTATTTCTATCAGAAAGTATATTATTTCCCAGTGTGTTTCCTTGTTTATTATCTGTTTTTTCCTACTGCACCCCATGAGAGCAGGGCCAGTTTCTGCCCGGATGCTGCTGCCTGTCACAGAGTAGGTGCTCAGGAAATATTTCTTGAATGGATGAGTGGTTTGTTTTTGTTTTTCCAGACAAGGGGCATGGGAGACAAAATTTCTCAGTCTCTAGGTTTGAAACACGTTTCCATTTTGTCTTCTTTGTTGCATGTTGGTTGGCACAGGATTTTATTATTTAAGTGCCATCCCTGCATATGCAAAATAGGAATAATAAAGGCCCTCATCTCATGGAGTTTTGAAGGGTACTCAGTGAGAAAGGTATGCAAAGTACTTCTCACCGTGCCAGGCAGATAGGTAGATGGTGTTCAGGACATGCTTTCTGTTATTGTTCCTGACTCCCTCACAGAGCACGGAGAAACCTGCCTGAGCCCTAGTTTCTCCTCACTGGCCAATGGGGACGGCAATCCCGTCTTGCTTATTTCAAAGGGTGATATAAGGATCAAACAAGAGCATGGAATTTGAAAATGATTAAGCGTAATATGAATATTATGATTCTTTCCTGTCATGTCCAAGAAAGAGCCCCATGAAATGAATCCGGGAAACAGGGTACCCCGTGGGCAGAGAGTAGATCTGGAGCTGGACAGACCTGGGCTCAACTTCCGACTCCGCTACTTACCAGCTGTGTGACTTAGGGCAAATTACAAGCCCCTCTGATTCTCATCTTTGTGGTATTGCTGTTCATTCTGTAAAATAGGGGATAACACTACTTCATGGGGTTACTGTAGGAATTAGATAAAAGTGAATATATAAAAATCCCAGTTTAACATTTTTCACAGACGTGGGTATTTAATAAATGATATCTATTAATATTATATTTGTCTATGAAAAGGATTGGCAAGCCACGATTTAGAATGTTCTCTTTCCAATTTCCCATCATCGAAATAATCACACTTCGCACATCCTCACTGGCAGATTTCACAACTAGTGCATTCAGGAAAAGTTATTTATTTGAATAACAAATTCTTTGCCCAGTTCCCCAAATTGCACTTTCAAACAGGCGTTGTTATAGGTCTGCAGTGTGGGGGTAGATGGAGGAAGGCGTGATGATAATGGTCATAGAGCTAACATGTGTGGGCAACTCACCGTGTTCCAGGCACTGTGCTAAGAGCTTAGAGGCACTCACTCATTCCTGCTCATCTTACAGATAAGAAGGCATTGGTTGGCTCAGAGAGTCTAGGTAACTTGCCCAAGGCCACACAGCTATAAGAGGCAGAGGCCAGATCTGAGCCAGCAGCTTGA
>NW_017731483.1:876578-897165 GCF_001890085.2 Hipposideros armiger | reverse complement strand
CATTACAGTTTGCAAAGCAGTTTTGTGAAGTCATTTAACCATTATAGTTCAGTACTGTATTTATTGTTATACCGAGAGGAAGACTGAAGTTCACTTAAGGGACTTCCCCTAGGTCACCCAGCTGGCAATTAAGTGGCAGTGTAGGGACTCAAACCAAATTTGTCTGGCCTTACATTCTCTGCTTTTCTGTCACAGCACAGTAGTAGCTGTAAAGTTCTATGTGGAGAAGTTACCTTTCCGTTAGTAAGTCGTCCAAGATGGCTCTGACAAGTGCCTTGTCCCTTTCTTTTTACACCTTTGTCTCTGCCAGGATTTCTTTGGGATGTAGTACTCAAAGCTTGTGATTAAAAACAGCTGCAGAAACAAGAGGAAAACATCTCCTAAAAATAAGTAGCACATTGGAACACAATGTGCATGGACTTTTAGGAGATGGACGAGTCTGTGTGACATGGAGTGGCCACGGAGCAAAGCTTTGGATCTCAAGAGGTGTCTTTCTGTTGTCAGCTGACCCCCAGGATGCTCCACAAACTTGATCTCAGAACCAGAAGCAGAAAAATTGGACTCATCTTTCCACTAAGAAATGAGGCTTCCCTCAGGAGTTCAAACTGCTTGCAAGGTAGAACCTAATTAGCCCATGTAGATTATGTTATTTAATTATATGATTGGTTCAAAAGTATTTAATGAAATAGGAAAATGCTCACCAAAAAATATTGAGTGATAAAATAATATGATACAAAATAGTATAATAAAAAATTTATTAACATTTTATACAATCACACGCACACACTTGGCAAAAAGACTGAAAGAGAATAATACAACTCAGTGTTACAGGAGTTATTTCTGAATGATGAGAGATCAGAGTTGAAATTTATTTATTTTTAAATATTTTTCTGCCATTTAAAATTTCTATAAAGTAAACATACACTATTTTTATAATCACAAAAAGTTATAAGAAAGAAGTAGAGGTTGGTTTTTCTTGAATTGATTTAATTTTAAAGTTTTTGCTTATTTTCAAACTGTAGCTTTGTTAGGAGAAAGAGGAAAATTAAATGAGCTACAGAAAATTTGCCACAAATAATAAATTGCTATCAATATTATAAATTCTGTAATAAATTATCAGATTAAAATTCAGAGCTACCATAACAAGTTATTCATAGAACACTCCACTTCAAGCTTTTCAATTTATTCTGAATTGCCTAGTCTACTTTATAGAGTTTAGATAACACATAAGTTGTTTCATTTTGTTGTTGATGTTTTGGTTTGGTTTAACTTTCCTAAAAAAATTTTACAAACAAATCCAACCCTCCATAGCTAAAATTGAAAAGCAAACAAACTAGATGATAAAACATCATATGTATATAAATTTAATAGAAAGGTAAGAATTACATTTTCTAAAGAGTGTTTTAATGAAAAGAAAGATTTATATTCCTAACTTATCTCCATAGATGAAGCAAAATCTGCTAAATATGAGAAGTTTGAGTTGATTTAATTCTAGTTTAAAAATAAAAACATGATTAAAATCACTACAATGGTTCATTAAATATTTATTGAGCTACATATGTGCTTTCTATGCTACTGTACAAATTATCACAAACTGAGTGGCTTAAAACAACACAAATTGATTACTTATGGTTCTGTAGATCGGAACGCAGACACAGGTCTCACTGGGCTAAGTAATTAACTAAGGTGTTAGCAGGTCTGTACTCTTTCTGGACTCTCATGGGGGAGAATCTGGGTCCTTGCCTTTTCCAGTTTCTAGAGGCCACTTGTATTTCTTGGTTCCATTTTCAAAGCCAGCAGTTGTAGGTTGAGTCCTTCTCACATTCCATCACCCTGACCTGCTCTTCTGTCTCTCCTTCCACTTTGAAGGACTCATGTGATTCGATTGGGTCCAGGGGGATAATCTCCTTATCTCAATGCCAACTGATTAGCAATCTTAATTGCATGTGAAACCTCAATCCCCTTCTTCCAAGTAAGGTAACCCATGAATCATTACACTGCCTGCTCTGTGCTAGACGTGATGCTAGGAGAAGTTGGGGAAGGGAAGAGGTGGCTCCAAAACAGGCTCACGGTTAGAAGGTGAGGTCAGCCATGTAGGAGAATACCTCTAATACAATGTGAACAGTGATTAGAGTCATGATAAATTAATATGCAGAGGCTTGCAAGGGGAACATGGTTCCCTTTAGCTGGGAGACTCGAGGGAAGTTCACCATGGATTGGCATTTGGACTGGACCTTAAAGGATAGGTAGGATTTGGATATAAAATGATGGGAGAGGAAGCAATGGTATTTCAAGTAATAGATATTAAATCAAAGCTAATGAAATAACCATTTTTGTAAGGGAAAAATGGTCAAATATTGACTTTTTCATTCAACCTCGTGCATCAAAACAAAAGGCAGGGAGGCAAAGACAGCAGTAAATGTCACAGGAAAAATTCGTAAACCCTCTTGTACCTCCTTTCCAACTCAGTCAGAATGTCTAGTTTATTTTATTTCCTGTTTATACTCTTATTTTTTTCCTTACACAACCTCGAAGGTGCTAGTTATGCAGTTCCCTTCTGAGAAAAGTAGCCTCTTAACAATTTTTTACAGCTTATAAAATAAAACTTTATGCTTTGAGCTGAACATATTCTCCTGTTTTGATTGGACCAGCTGGAGCTAAAGGCTCCCTAACAGAGAAATTCCTACTGGATGCCAATCATCTGGCCCTATAAGATTGTATCTGCTTAGAGCAATTGAACAGGAGACCAAGAGAAAGCAGAAACTGGGGAAGAGGGAGAGTGAGGGAAAGAGAGAGAGAGAGAGAGAGAGAGAGAGAGAGAGAGAGAGAGAGAGAGAGAGAGAGAGAGAGAGACATTAGCAAGTATTGGCTGAGATCTGCCATTACATCCTTCCAATAAACTCCCATTATTGAAGGTTTTCTGAGTATGTATCTGTTTCCTGAAGTCCATGAAAATAGCATTTGGCATGTTTTAAGGAGGAATCATGAGGTCTCACCAAACCTCTGAGTCTATTGTGCCTGGAGGTTATTTTGGTTATTAAGATTTTCCTATCAATTTGATTATTCATGAGCTGGAAACAGTCTTTCTAGTAGCCAAGTGCTTTTCTTTTGCAGCTTATCACACATAGCTCTTATCGATTTTCAGATAACTACCTATAGAATTTTCTTTCTCCCAAGTACTGGATAGATTCTGTATTATATCACATTCTTGGTCTGGAGTTACAAGAATAAAGATGGTTCTGAACCCCAATGTCTAAAATCCAGAGAACATAGCACCTGCTGGATGGTGTTGCCATGGACTCTGTCTCAACAACCAACTCTTAATAGCAAAAAGGAAAGATATGGTTAGAATGAATTACAAGCATTCACATTCAGATTTGTGGGTATTTTTCTCCTATAAAAATAGAACTCTATTAAAACTCAAAGTATAGAAGGAGTCATAAGGGCTGCTGAGTTACAAAGCAGACAAACCCCTAAAGAAAGAAAATAGACTAGTTAATAAATTAATTCAAGAAAGAATAAAAAAGGTACCTAAATGAAAGAAGATACCTTTGAATGGTATTATTAGTAATTACTATTATAAGATGGAATAAAGTGGAAGCAGACAAGAAGGAAAGAGAAAAGAGATGGTTCACAAAGCGTTTCTCAGAAATTTAGAAACAGGAAGACTTTGAAACAACCGTATTTTATAATCACAAGCTTCAGGAATTATAAAAAGGACATTAGAAACAATGACCAGAAAACTGGAAATCATTACCAGCCAATGGGAAGAAATAGAAAATAAGCTCACAGATGAGAGGGTAAAAATAGCTAAAGCCAAGAAATTCCATAAATTGGGCTTTAAAACAAGAGAGGGCCTTGAGGATTGGAATGGTCCCCAAAGTATAATATATATGTAAATCTGAAGGAAGTGAAAAAGAAAATTGGAGGAAAAGAGGAAGAAAAAAAAAATTCTTACAACAATACTGTTCCCAGAGAACTATCATAGAAACAGCTCAAGAACGCCTGCAAAAAGAAACCCAAATAAAGGTGCACCCTGGTAATTAGTGGCCCCAAATTTTTGCAGTCCATGTGCAAAAGAAAAGATGTTAACAACATATGGAAGAAGAAAAATGTTATCCTGTACAGCTCACTATAACAAAAACAGGACCATATTTAGCAACAGCCAGTCCAGGAAAAAGCAAAATTTATGGACCCTGAGTTTAATACACGAAGCAAAATAAGAGACCAGCCCAGGCTGGGTTTCCGGCCAAAATACACCTCTGCATTTCAGAGAATGAGAAGATTTTTGCACAGCTAGAAAGTTCACAAAACTTAATCTTGGTGCTGAAAGAAAACATTCAGAGGTCTGAAAAATGTGTTATTCTCTTTCCCAAGTGGGATTAAGCCAAGATGGTGCTAGTTAGGTCTACCAACTATCCAGGTTTGGCAGGGACCAACGGGTTTCCTAGAAAGCGAGACTCAGTGTTAAAGCCGAGCCAAGACGGCCCTGAGCAAATTGGGATGGTTGGTCACCCAAGAACTAGTTTCTTCCTTGTGACAACCCAGGTATCTTAAAATTAAGAGAGAGAGAGAGAGTTTGCTAAACTCTTCAGGTACTGCACTTCAAATTTGTTTTATTCTGTCTCCTTGGAAAACGTTCTTAAAACATTCAGCACTTGATCGTTCACTCATTCAGTTAAATATTGATGGAGGGCTTTTTCGTACCTTGGGCTGGGTGTGTGGTTGCAATAGCAAACTGCTTTTGCCTGCATGGGGCTTAGAGGTGAAGTGGGAGAGCAGGGTATGAAATAAACAAACACATATGTGCAAATAATTGGCAATGTGATAGTATGAAGGAGAAGACCAGGATGATATCATTGAGAGTAACATAGAAGATGTAATTGAGAGTGGAGGAGGGGGAAAGTTCAGGTCAGAAAATCCCTTCTGAGGAAGTGACCTGAAAGTGGAGACCTGAGTGAAGAATGAAAAAAGAAGCCAGACGAAGAGTCAGGCTGCAATTCCAGACAGAGGGGCAGGCAGCACATGCAAAGGCCCTGAGGCAAGAAGGAGCTTGGTAAATTAAAGTAGTTGAGAGAAGGCTAATATCTGTCTTAAATTAAGATCCCCTTAAATTAAGGGGAAAGAGAAATGACTTTACCCTTCAGCTGGAAAGCCAGGAGTACAGGAGTGATGGTGGTAATAGTGGTCTAAGCTGGGATGGGGGGAGGGGTGCGGGGGGAGAGAGAGAGAGAGAGAGAGAGAGAGAGAGAGAGAGAGAGAGAGAGAGAGAGAGAACAGAGGCTAAAGGTCAATGGTGGATAGTGATCCTTTTTGCTTGAACTCCTCTTATAATATCTAAAGAAATCAATATAACTGCCCTGGGGTCTCTCTGATGAAGACACATTATAAAAGGCTTTGGAACACAGATGGAAGCAGAAGCTCTGAAACAAAGCTGAAAACAAAGGAATGACAGAGACTTAGAAGAATGTGTAGTGGAGGATAAAACGCTACTGAATCTTAGATTTGCAAAAATGAAGGGAAAAAATACAAAGGCTGCTTCTAGCTCTGCTAAGTGCCAGGAGAATAAGCGAGGTATTAAAACATGGGCAAAACTGTGGTGCTAATGGATAGTGTCATGTACAGAAGATCCACCTTAGAGGTCCCAAAAGAGATACACCTGAGAGACTTTGGCACAGGAAAACAACACACTCTTGCTAAGGTTTATTTATATTTTTTATTTTTTCTGCCACACATGAATCCATAGCCTGTTCATTACTCAGGCTAACCCAGTAAGATAATTTTTCTATGCTTCTAAACTCCATCTTTGGACCTATGACATAGTGGAAGTAAAATCTATGTGAAGATGTCAAAAATGTGTTTTACAGCTTTGAAGATAAAACAAAAACGGGAGTGGAAATATGGTGGAAATATTGGATTACAGAAATTCACAATCATGTTAATAGGATGGGATGATTGATTTAGAACAAGAGGATGGACTCTAACAATGATAAGAGCCCAATACTCAGCCAGGAGATGCCTCAGTGTTGATGAAGATGGGCTAGAATAAATAGGCTTTTCTGTTCGAGAGCCCAGGCTCTGACCAGCTGCAGCCTGCAGAGGACCAAAGGGGCAGCTAAGATGTGGACGCAGACATGTAGTGACTTCTGCCTGAGAGACTCGGCCCAGGCAGGCAGGGCGGCCCTTTCCACGCAGCCCTTTAGGAACTGCTGTTTTATCCAGGCTTGTGCGTGCGCTTTAAGTCTGGGGACTGTGGCACAGATGCCACTGGAGGTTCTTGTCATGTTCTCTTTTGCTTCATGTTCTTACAAGTTTCCATAAAACAATGACAAGTGACTCTCTTCTAGTGAACTACATCTCTGGGTACTTACATGCCAAGCAGCACGGGGAAACATTTAAAAGAGAGCCAAGTACGGATACCGAAACACTTTTAAATGATTTTAAAACTCGAGGCAGTCAATACATTTGTGTGGATTTGAAAATATAGTTCACATGATGGCGGTGACCTGAAACTCGGAATGTTTATTTCAATGCTTGCCATAAAATTCCCACTAGGCTATTTATTTTATATGCTCCAAAGAAATGTTAGAAGGTTTTATATGGCAAAGGCAAGTAAACAGAATATCAGGAATGAAGTCAAAGACCAGAGAGGCTGAGCTCAACCAAACTGTCAGTGTTATTGAAAAGCAATTGTGTCACATGGTGCTAATGTTAAATATAGCAGAGCACACACAGACTTTGGAGTCAGAAAGGCCTGGGTTTAAATCACACCCTGGCACTTAGTGTCTGGATTAGTGTTGTCATATGATAAATGGGTTTAGTGATACTTGTTTGGGGAGGATTAAATGAGATGATGTATGCAGAGCATTTAGCATGGGGCCAGGAGCATAATAAACACTCAAATTTATTATTATTGCTATTATGGTTATTATGATTATTGTTATCATTGTAGGATGCATGAAATCATGTTGAGAATCCTCATAATCAACTGATTAAAAAAAATCACTTTAATAATAGGCCCAAGACAACTAATCCATTACATTTACAGGCCTGGTAAACATCCCGAGAAGCTAGCAAATTAAATAGCATGCAGTGAAATCATCATTGTAAATCAAGGGAGGATTTCAACATCGAGCCTAAGTGTTAAGGACTGAATGTTTGTTTGTGCTATTCCCCCACCCTTTCATATGTTGATATCCTAACTCCCAATGTGATTGTATTGGGAGGTAATTTGAGAGATTCCTCCCTCATGAATGGGATTAGTGCCCTTATAAGAAGAGATGGGACAGAGACTGCTTCCTCTCTCTGCACTCCACTGTGTGAGAATACAAGACCGATGCCATCTGCAAACCAGGAAGCTGCCTCTCACCAGACACCAGATCTGCTGGCCCCTTGATCTTGGACTTCCAAGCCTCCAGCACTGTGAGCAATAATGTTTGTTGTTTAAGCCACCCAGTCTATGATAATTTGTTATAGCAGCCTGAACTGACTAAGAAACTAAGACAATAGGAGTCTAAAAAATAAGACAATGATATTGGCCTGGTTGCTTAGAGGTGATAAATTTATGCAGTATTTAAGAATGTAAGAAATAATACTAGATAATATCACCTACTTAGAATATGCAAAGCTAAAATGCCTCTGCCAAACGGCAGACAACGATGAGGTTTTAATGAAAAGAACAAATGGGATAAGATGACAACAAGGAGAAAGAAGAAGCTAACAATAGATGAAGAATTAATCACACAAAAAAAGATTATTTCACATAAAAATAAGTTTAAAAATGCACACTATTTTCACAACTTGGAGAAATTAAAATAATTTATTATAAAAATATCTATAGCATCTAAAATCCCCCATGCCAGCAGAAGACATGCACAGAAACATTGATAAGATTATGCTATTGAGAGATTTTTTTTAGCAATTAAAAAGTAATAATACCAAACACAAAAACAATATAACTAATAAGAATAGCAATCTCAAACATGTAGAAATAGGTCAGAAAGGAAGACAAATAAATACAGAAGACATAATACACCACACATATTCATTTCTCAAGAAGTAGTTTAGTTTGGTAGGAATAAATATATAAATGGAATTATATATCAATAATTACATTTAATATAAAACCAAGAAAATGGATAATATTTGCAGTAAGTTGGATGGTGGTCGGTCTCCTTAGATACATGACTCAATATATTGCAGCAACTTTATTGTTGGTTGGTTTTACTTTGTTTAGACAATACAGGACAATAACGTAGAAATTAAATATAAAAATTATGTTGAGAGATTTATTCATCCTTCAAGCACAACCAGAGTGGTCTTCCTAAATAATAAATCGTTTCAGCCTTAGAGATATCTGAAAGCTTTCCAGCAAATGTAGAATAAGGTTTAGACTCCGTGGTCCACTGCTGAAGTCTCTGAATAGGAGCAGATGCTCTGAATCAGGCTGCCTGAGTTGAAATCTGAGCTCCATCCCTTGTTGGTACTAGCTGTGCGACCTGGGACAAGTTACACTTTAGTCCTTAGTTTATTCATCAGTGACATGAGGATAATAGTGTCTCATAGCACAGTGCTGGTGCATGGTGAACAGGCAGAGTAACTGTCGATATTATATGGACCCCCCTGTGCATTTTTAGTCTTCTCTTCCATGCATCCTTCTTCCAGAAGAATAGCCGTTTACTCATATACTCCATCACCACCCACCTTGATGTCTTTAATGTGATGTTTTTTGAAGGAAACCGAGGCTTGTCAAGATCACAAGTAGAGTAAGTCATAAATAGAGCAAAACTGGGATTTGAACTCAGCTTGGTTGGATACCAGACTCTTGCCTTACCCCACCTCTACTTTCCATCTGATACCCACCTCCACTTGGGTGGACTAGCTTGTGTCAGATCAATCTACTTGACCTGAAAAACTAGGGGGAAATACCTATTTGAAGGTGTCGATGAACTACCAAGCAGCCAGGAGCTGATGGGTCAAGATCCTTGAAAGAAGAAAACTCATTGAGATGAGCCTGCCATTCGGCAGCACCTTTTCTCTCAAAGCATTTGCTGCTTCATGAGAGGAACTAAGCAAGTGGAAACCTACGCAGCAGTCATGGATTAGAATACTCAATAGTACCACTTCTCCCCCAATCAGTTTATAGATTATGATAAGCCTAATCAAAATGTCAGGTGGTTTGTGTGCACGTGTGTGTATGAAAATTACCAAGTTGCTTCCAAAATTTATAGGGAGACACAGAGGGCCAAGAATACCAAAGGCAAGCTTGAAGAATGAAATTGGAAGGCTTACACTGCCAGATAAAGCTATAGTAATTATAAGGGTATAGAATGGGTAAGAAAAGTGTGTGGAATGGTTGAAGAAACTATATGCTTCTTAAAACATTAAAAACAAACAAACAAACAAACAAAAGCCCTCAGGAGAACATATCAGTTGACTTCAAATATCTATCTAAAAGGTTGTCCCCTCTTAGAGTTTTAAATAATATTTACACATGTGTTTTAGGTTATATCACCTCATGTCAATTTTTTGACTAGGATGGATAAGTAATACATTTACAAACAAATACAATGCAATTCAATTCTTTACATTGATTAGATAGATCTGTTTGACATAGTCCTATAAGTAAAAAATTTGGATTTTTCATTTTCAAATACAATTTCAAATCAAATAAAAACAGAGGCTTATTTTATTAAGGAGACTATATGTGTGTTGCAGAAGAGCTTATTGTTGAAGAACAGATTACAAAAGCTTGTTTGCTTCTTTAAATGATTTTTTGTAATAGATAGCTGTGGTCTGCCCAGCACAGCACAGAAGATACATCCTTAATACATAGAGTTGGAGATCATTCACTGTCCATATTTGCTTCAGTCAACTTTGGGAAATAAAATATCCACACTGAATTTTTTTTTTTTTGATGAAGCTGCAAAGTGAGTTGAAATAAACCAAACAATAAAAACCTATGAGCACGTACATTTACATGATAAAATAAACCTTTATATATCTGAATCATGGTAAATATGGATTATGTTTATTTTATATGGAAATAATTCCCCTTACACAGAAAAAAAATATGTGTTAGTTACTTGCATTTTTTGGGGGCAGTGTTTTATCTTATGAAATTGATCAGACATAAATCTAGTTCTCCAAGTGATCACAAATTCAAGGGTCAAAGGGTAGTAGGAGAGAGAATTAGTTTGATGTGCACTCACATGAAGTGATTAAAACTTAAAACATCTTTGGTTTCACAGGCTTTGCACAAGAACATTCAATGAACCTCCACTTAGCCATCTAAATAATATTCACCTTAACACCCAATTATTTGGAGCCATCTTTCTGGACAGTACTTTAATAGACCTCTCAAAACTACTTGTAACAGTCTATTTCAAAATTTTTATGTTTCAGAGACATAAGAGACATAGTGACTTTAAGATGCCTTCTGAGCATAAATAAAATGTTGGCGTTTGCCATTTTTATTATTATTCATTTTAGCTGTTCAAGTTCTATTTCTCCCATCCCATCCCCTCCCATCCCTCATACAGCCACACATTTTAAAGCCTAGTCTCACATTTTAGAGTCCAACACAACATTGAGACCTGAAAGACCCCTCGATATCTTGTAATGGTGGCTTGAGAAAGCTGCTTTCTTTGAGCATAACGTGGTCACTCTTTTATTCATCTATCCATTATTGTAATATTTATTGTGTATTTGACCCAGTGCTACATGCAAGGGAAAACAACGGTAAGACACAAGATTGTTGACCTTTTTGCGATTCTTCAGGTGCTGAGCTCATTTCTTTCCACTTTCATCTTTCTTTGTTTTGAGCTCATTTGTAGTTTCCTCTAATTATCAGCTCTTAAGAAATGAGTGGAGGCCCAGATTCCAATTCTGTGCAAGGCACATACATTGGGTGAGACTAGCCATATGTCTCAATTGGCACATATTTCTTTTGTTAAGAAAGGATTTGTTATGTCTTTAATAAGACTTAAAAAATAGATGCAGTTTTTATTCTATCACACAATGAAGATATTTCTAAAGTTCATTAGTGAAAATTAACATAGGCCAGTGACACTGAGTTTGGGCATAAGGATGCCAGATGCAATACACTGTTTGGGACATACTTCCTAAAAAATTGTTGTTCATCTGAAATTCAAATTTAATGGGGCATCATATTTTTTCTAAATATGGCAATCTTATTTGGGCATTACAATATTTTACAAACTGGGTCAGGTCTGCAGTTCATCTTTCAGCACAATCCAGTCCAAACACCTCCAACCAGGGCTGGAGATCCTGAATTAAGTGCCCAAGAGAATTCTATCCTGACCTCACCAAAAAAGTCACCAAGATTATCAGTCAGGATGATCAGAGTCCTTAATAAACAGTAACACAGACATTAGGAAGGATGCAAAATGTCTGAGAACCAGGGCCTTCCTGTATTCCATCCTAGAATGAAATTCATAACTGTGAAATCACTCTACAGAGGGCATGATTGTGCCTCAGGTGAATCTCTGGGTTCACGGTATAAACATCCCTTTACATAATGTTTATCTCAGACACTAGAACAGTTCCAAAAGAACTTCTCTCCCTTGCCAAGAAAGATCTATTTTTAAAAACCTTTATTACAAAAAACCCCTATTTAAATATCATGGCAATAATCCCTGAGGAAAGGTGTCGTATTATAAAGAACATTGTAAGATAAAAAGATTTAGGAAGGAACTTTTTGGGGAAAAATTCTGTCTTCCAAGCTGAGATTTTCTGAACTCACATACCCAAATACCTCCAAAGAGATTCACTACACAGTATTTTTAAGTTATTTGCACATGAATATTTTACAGTGATTTTAAAGAACAGATGTTCTCATATTTTTCTCCACTTACAAATTTTGAAAATAATCTTTTAAAATGTCTTCAGTATTCCCAAGTGCTTAACCTTTGCTCTGAGGTAATTACAGGTAAACATCTTGTTACCCACTAGGTAGGTTTTTCAAGGATGTTTCCAAATCATCTACAAATCATGTTCAAATATTTCTGGCACCTGGCAGAGTCTACCAAGGGCAGGGTGAGGATTTACTCCACATAATGGCCCAATAATGTCACAATAATAGTTGATACTTCTTTCCAAACCCCTTCAGTAGCCTAACTTCATACCAGAAATAAAAGGCAGGGTAGTTGAAATCAGCCAAAGGTGAAAGGGTAGAAGAACCCGGAGATGACTAGGCTGCAAAAAAGAGACAGAAAGAATACAGGGGAGCTTTCGTTCAAACTCTGAAAAGCTTTGAGAGAGGGATTGGGTTGGTTGTGTGTGATCTGGAGGCCAGAGCCAGGATATCTAGGAGAAACTGAAGGCAGATTTCAATCTGTGCTGTAGAAGACCCTCCAGTGATAATAGCTCCTATGTCTCTGCTCTATCAAAGAGGACCAAAATAGTAGCAGGGGAATTGGTCTAGATGAAGCCTGCCTTTTAAACTTGATTCTGTGGTTCACAAAATTTAGCAACAGGGAAGCCAGAATGTGCTACTTTAGACCCTAAATATTGGGGATTCCTATCTGAATCTGAATCTCAGCTCTCGCTAAGTGACCTTGGATAAACTGCTGAAGCTTAGAATCTATATCCACTGCAAAGCATTGTTTGAGGATTGAATAGCATATGAATGATGCCTGCCAGATACTTGGTACCCCATAAATGCTTATTTAAAAAAAACCCGAATAACTAAATGAACGATTTCACCTTAGCTGGGCTTTATTTTTCTGAGGTTTGGGCCTTCTGTGATGAACTCACAAACATACCTGTGGGAGAAGAGTGAAATGTCCCCAAGTCTAGTGGAGTTGAAGAGGTAAGTAGTTTGACCCCTGGTGATCCCTGGGAAGGTGGTTGCAGATTTCACGGTGGGTGGATGTCTTAACCAGCTCTGACTTTGCTCCTCGCAGGCTATGGGATGTTGGAGGGTACGTGAAAGGACTGTATACTAAAAGTCATGACCTTTCTTCAAAGGCCCATTTTGGCCTGCTGGGCACTGGGCACGCAAGACTTTTCTGAAGGAATTGGTAGCAGCCCTGGACAGATGGTGGGGAACAATGGATGGATGTAGGGGGCACTGAATAGATGGTAGAGGATGCTGCATAGATGGTGGGGGGTTAGTGCCAGTGTCCATGCAAGACAGCTACAGGGACCCTTCCCTACCTAACAACAGTATCAAAATGTGTAAACCATATTGGAGATTTCATACGCTTTAAGTTTCCAAAGTTTAGAGGAGGGCGGGGAGTGGAGGGACCTAGGAGTGTAAGAGACTGGACCTTCCACTATGGTGGATGGAACCATGAAACAGTTCTAATTTAATTAACAAAATAATTAAACATGGCCTTCCTTGCACCCTCGAAATGTGGAGCATGTCTGCTTTTCCCTGGCACTTTTCTGCATCAGTGTTCTCTCCTCCATGCCTTCGCCACTCAGCCTCGATTTTCTCACTCTCTTCGGACTGCAGGTATCTGTCTTGGGCTGCAAGATTGTACTGTTTTTCAGTACCAGAAGATTATGTAAACATCAGGGGGGAAATTTATTTTGTTCTAACATTGACTTTTTGTCCTTACATAGTTCAAAAAGTAAACTGAGTAAAGCACCTACCTGCTTAGTCCTCAGTTGTCGTCTCTTTGAAATGCAGGGGCTAGAATCACTAAGATTCTTTCTAATTCAAAAGTCCTGTGATCTTTGATATAGTTGGGAAGTACTATTTAGTCACCTTTGCAATTGCAGTCACAAAAATAGAACTGCCATGATGCATCTGGATATTTCAGCTTGTGTCACTGACCCTCTCATGTCAACAGTGGCCCTTGGAAAGAGGGTATGTTGGCCTGGGAGAGACACAGGCTTTATTCATATAGTTAACAGTGCCTTAGAAAAGACTGGTCTCGAACTGCAAATTGCTTCAAGACCTAAGTTCAAGGTTAGCCCTCACCTCTCAACTTGAAGCTTCTTGGAAGATTTATTCAAAGCCAAACCTTAATACATTTTTGCTTTAATAAGTAAATCATCAACAACGTAATCACTCTTTAAAATATTTTCTGTGGTCCCTTCCACTCTCTACCCGAATCCTCAATACCTTTATGCATAAAATGGAGGTAATAGCTTGCAGGATTATGGGGAGGACAGGATGAGATAAGGTATAAAAAGTGCTTCTCATGGTAGATGTGAATAAGAGGTTCTTAGTAAATGGCACCCTTACTAGAAGTTATTGCCCTTAGATCTGGGCTCTCACACCTGCTGTTCTGCTCACACCAGTGAGAGGTCATGATTTTATTCTCCCTCCTATTCTTCTGGGTCCTGAAAGCATCTCTTTTGAAGAACCAGATTTCCCCACTGTGAACAATGAATCCAGAGGGATTGTCAATCCAGCAATCCATTTCTTTGGAACTTTATTTGCATGATTTTCCATATTTAATGACATTCCACCAGCAGGATAAACATACATGCAAGGTTGAATCATCTTCTCTTTCCTCTTGGATCAGGAACTCAAGAAAACAGGTGCAGGAAGCAGGTGGGAACTCTGGTGAGCAGGATGCAGCTTCCGCCATGCTTATCCTGCTCAACGGCCCCATTGAGGTGTGGGCGGAAGGAATGAGAGGGCTCTTCAGCTGACTAGGGACTCATAATATACAGCAGGTCTGCAGAGAAGGGGCACGGGGTGGGGTGCCTACAAGCAGTTCTCCCAAAAGCCCTTGCAATCAAGTCTAGAAAGAGGCACTTTCTATGGCAGTGGATGAGAGAGTTTCGAGGGGAACCACATCATTCCGGTGGTTTGTTTAGAGATACGGCTTGGCCGTAAAGGAAGGGAACTAATTACATCTCCCACAAGTGGAGTTTGCTTTTCTGGCTAGAAGAGAAGAGGAGTGACCCCAAAGAATATCTCTTTGAGCTCTTTGTATGAATAGGCGAGTTTCCAGATGAGATGAGAGAAATGACAGAAAAGAAAGTTTCCAAAGAGATAAACAGACACCAAAGTTTAGAGAGGGGCAAATGGAAGAATGTGGCATTTTAAAATTTGTATGCGTATACCCTTACCTTATTTCATAGCATGCCTTGAAGCAATTTGCAGAAGTACACACACTACAGAAGGATAAGAAATAAATGAAGAGGTTAAAAAGGCGTTTGGGACCTCTGGTCAAAGATGGCAGCACAAAGGCATTTTTAGCACTTGTCCCTCCCTAGAAACCCATTTAAAACAACAACAATAACAAAAAATGAAATAAAAGCCCTTTATCTTCAATAAAACAAGGAAAAGGCCACAACCCCAACCACAAACTATGAAGCATACATAGTTACCAAATACTGTGAAATGTGGAGGGAAATGAGAGAGGAATGGAGACTGCCTCAGGGCTTGAGCAAAAAAGAAATTTCCCTAACTGTAAGGATTCTCATTCTTATTAGAATGATGTGTCCCTAAGCTAGGTGGGTCACCAGATGGATAGAAATGTCCCTGTGGAGGACCAATGCATCCCTGAGAACAATGGGGAAGTTGGTGCTCAAGGCAAAATCACACGGTGTCCACCATTTCCATTGTTTGAGGCCGACTCCAGTTCCAGGGCAACTGCCGGAGTGGGATGAAGGGAAAGAGGCTGAGGAAGCAACACTTGCATTAGCCAGAGAGCCTGTGATTTAAAAGGCTTTGCTGTGAACAGCATGTGCCAAAGATCTGAAAGGAAATAAGCATCCAACTGCAAAGAAAATAACGGATTTGATGAAAGGGGGGTTTGAGACAAGAAACCTGATCCATAGTTCCAGACCCCCACAGCTCATTTATCCCGCAAGCCCCACCCAAATGAAACTTCAATAAATAGCTGATCTCATTAAAACTTAGTCAGGAACACAACAGAACCCACAAAAGACTTAGGTATAATATAGGTCCTGCAGAGAAAGGAGGCACGTAACTTATAAAAGAGGCAAAAGCAGAGGAGACATGTTGATTATGTTTGAAATATCCAAGATGCTTCACTCTGGTGTGCCTGGTGGTGGCAAATTAAAGTATTATTTCTGTTGTGGAAAAAAATAGACTTGGTTGTGGACTTGAGTTAGCCAAGTAAATATTTTCCTGGCAGTGTACACCACCAGTGCAAAATGCCTATTAGGCTTCAACTATAATTAGAGCATTCAATTAACATTCTCAAGTGAATATCATTTCTGGCCTGGTGGTGGTTGGGACTTGGGAGGTATGAGCTCTTCCTGATATCTTTGCCTGGTAACTGCTGACTGATATTTAAGCTTGACGATTTAATGTGATCGTAACTAGTATAGAGGATAGAGGGAAAGTGTGAGTTGTGGCAAGTTCATGTCACAACTCATAGCAATTTGTTGTCCAACTCTTTTCAGTAAAACTGACCTTACTAAGGTTCAAAAAAAAAAGTCCAATATCCAACCCAACAGACACTTTTCATTAGTTCACCCACCTAATTTCTGGGATATGTGGGGTTTTGACCATCTTTTACTTCTCCGGAGGATTAGAAAGGAAGTATAGAAGGAAAGCCATATGCAGAGAAAAGATTAAACCTCTCATAAACACAGGAGGGCAGTGGTTTTTCTGAGTGCCTATTATGAGCCATTTGTAATTATTTCTCAAGTTTACAACCACCCTGTAAAAAATGGTGGCATTATTCCCATTTTAAAGATGGGAAAACTGACTCAGGGAGGCTAAGTAATTGGTTCAACATCACACAGATAATCATTAGGGGAGCTGAGATTCAAACCCAATGATGACAGAATGAGCCAATTAGCATTTAAAGGGTCATAGTATTGAGCATTCCTCAGTCAGAAATTTGCCTACTTAAAAACTTTGGTGGGGTCTAAGATGGAAATATGAATACACACATTTTACTCTACTTTCACACAAAATATCATTAAAAGGGCCAAAGGAATATAAGAACAGAAAAAAAATATGCAGGAAAATAGGAATGGGTGCTTTCCACTCACTAGAAATGATAAGTGCTTTAGCCACAAGATGCAGTGAAGTCATACAGAACTGGACTGCGTGGGCTGTGGGGCTGATCACCGTCACTAGGTCACATTTCATCTTCCAGGTCAATGCTGAGCTGGAGATGAGGGTTGGCCATGAACCTCCAGAAGTTTATTAGAGCAAGGAGGCTGCCAGGCGCACCTGCCTACCTCATGTCCACCTGTATGGTGACCGGGTGGGGCCAGGGCCCTATTTTTCACAAGCTTCTAATGCAGGCTGTATCTGCCCCAGGGAGTGGCAGAGTCAGGGTTTGAATGTTCTCTGGGATTTAGCGCATTTATGCCCGGGAGGCCAACTGTTTGCTCAATTGGTGCTGGGGACACTGAGATGAATTCAAAAGAGTCCTTATCTTCCATGAGTCCCAATCTTTGGTGGGCTGCAGAAATAACTGAGCTATGACAAATGGCAGGGAAGCCCCCAAGGGCAGGGAAAGCCCAGAGGAGAGAGTGACTCTTGGTGTGATGGGGAAAGGGCTTCCTCAAAAGAGGTGACACTGAGCTAGACTTTAGGCAGACCAAGTAATTGTTAATCTAAGGGGAGGTCAGCTCTGAAAGAATGGAAGGACACGAGAAAGACGTGAGTGGATGGAGCAGTGGGAGTAAATACTTGGGAAAATGGGAGTGGTTGGGCAATACACCTACCTACACCCATGCACACTCCTAAGGGGCACACGTCCAGGCCTCTGAGGACAGTTTACCTGAGGTGCCTGAGCAGAAGAGTGGGAAGGGCAGTGTTCCCTCATGCTTTGGAAGGTTCTGGAATATTCCTGTGTGCTCTGACAAAAACCACCACGGGGGCAGTTGAGGGAACAGGTGGGGTTGCTGCTCTTTATGGCAGAAGGAAATTCCCATGGCCTTGCAGTGTCTCTAAGGTGGTGGGCTCCGTTATGCCACATCCTTGAGCCTCGACAAGTAGGACCAAGAAGCAAAATAGTCCCGCTCATGCTAGTGCTGGCCAGTACTCACTGAGCATCGATTTCCCCATCTGTAAATAGGGGGATGTAATAATGTCTCCATCACGCAATAACTGTGTAACTGAGCCTGGCATGTATGTACAGTATAAGCTCAGCAACTATAAATGGAATCATTATTTTTGTAAGCAATTCCTGTTTCGAATCCAACCCTTTCTCTCCTATTCAACAATGACCTCTTCTGGAAAAGCAAACAAGCAGAGAAGCAAACAAATTTAAATTTCATTTGTACAACATCTTCAAATTTGCCAGTTTCGATCTTCCTGCATCTTGGGCCATGCTTTCCCGTGCCATCTCATTCCATGGTTTTGCACATGTTGTTCCTCCTGTTTAAACACCTTTCTTTGTTATTTCCTCAATTGACTTGTCCTTCAATACTCAGCTCAGCTGTGACCTCTGCACCTACCTCTGGTCTGCTTGTTCCTCCTGTAATATACTTTTCTCCTGGCTACCGTCATCTCAGATTATGACCATCTGGACCTCTGTCTCCCTCCATAGACTGTGAGCCCCTGAGGACAGGAGCTGTGTTTTATTTCGCTTTACCTAGTACCTAGTATATAACAAACCTGAAGAAATGTTTGTTGAAGATTGTCTTGAAGCAGAATCCATGAAATATTGGAGGAAAATGCATTTTCAACTATTCTTGGCACTGAGTCATTTTTTCACTGAGAGAGAGAGAGAGAGAGAGAGAGAGAGAGAGAGAGAGAGAAGTTCTGAAATTAGATAAACTTTCATGATTAATTCATTGAAACAATCTCCCCTCCCGCCCCACCCCATTCCCCTGCCCCACTCCCACCCATGAGGACTCCTCCACCTGGCTCTGGGATACAAAGTGAATAAGAGAGTCTATTTCTGCACCCAAACTGAATGAGTGTGACACCAGAGCTCCACATCAGGTATTTAGTGGGGTGCTGTGATTGTCCCCATACCTGATGCCTGTAGCATCTCCTCTGATGCCTGTGTTATAAAAAGTTGGTCTAGTGATTGGATAAAGAATTCCAGAGCTGTTGGATTTGAGCCCCCACAATTGGTGTAGAAATTATGTAAAAAGAGCAACCACAGCCCAGATGTCAGGAGACCCAGGTTCTTGTGTGAATTTTGCTATCAAAGTTTGCGTGACTTCGGGCAACTTGCTTTGAGAGAGGTTTGAAACTTTTATAAGTTTCTACTTACACAAAAAAAGGGTGGGATGAGATCATGTCTAAGGTTCCTTCCAGGAAGCTTGGATCTATGACAGCTTGAAGCAGGCCCTGAAATCCATCAGCAGGAGCACTTTGATTGGGAAGATACCCCACGGCCCACAAATTGGGTCTTCCCTCTCCCCAGCTGTGTGATTGGCGTCTCACCAATACAGTCATAGCTTCTGGTTGAGAGAGCTGAGGCACTGCCTCTGAACTGTCAGAACCTTATTGTGGATCGGTTAAAGCCATCTTAAGTCTAAATGAAAATCCATGAACTTGACCAGCCAAATGACCTCAGAAAGGTGGGGGTGAAATTCTGAGCACAGGGAGGTAATTCTGTTTTATTTGCTTCCTCATTCTAATTAGAAAAAGGAAGAGTGTCAGGAGTCTTTAGTGATTCACATCTTAATAACCTGGTTATAATTTATTAATCCCTTTCATCAAATTTTCAGCATCCCTTTCCCTAGGAGTCTAAGACTGACTCAAATGTATTTATTGTTTCTAGGTGGGGTGTCATTAAATATTTGGCATCTCCTAAAGCTGGTTGGGAAACTGGATTAGATGCCACGTGCAGGCACACAATTTCTGAAGGGAAAGGCATGCACTGATAGAGCATGAGGCAGGATGAGTGATATATATGCAGATACACATATGTTTATTCTTTAAAATATTAATGACCTCGTATTTCTCTCCAATACTGACAAAGCAAGTCTGCTATTTCACTTTCTCCTGTAATTTTCCCTCACTGGCTAATCCAGTGGTTTTCCTTAAAGTGGAATTTCAGCTCTAATAGTAAATGTGCCATGCTTATTTCTTTAAGTTTGATATACATATATACTGTGAAATGATTGCCACAATAAAGTTAGTTAACACATCCATCACCTCAGATAGCTACCCTTTTGGTTTCTTTTTTTTTGTGGTGAGAACATTTAACAATTACTCAGCAAATTTCAAGTACAACAGCATTGTTACTTATAGTCACTGCTGTATGTTAGATCCTCAGAACGAATTCATCTTATAACCGAAAGTTTGCACCCTTCTAGTCTCGCCTTTCCTACCACCCCCACCCCCAGCCTCTGGCAACCCCATTCTACTCTGTTTCTGTGAGTTCAACTTTTTTAGACTCTACATATAATGAAAGTCATACAGTATTTATCTTTCTCTGTACAACATTTCACTTGCATAATGTCCTCAAGTTTCATCCATGTTGCCACAAATGGTAGGATTTCCTTCTTTTTTCAATGACTGAATTGTGTATACACCAAATTGTGAATATACCAAGTTTTCTTTATCCATTCATCCCATTGACAGACACTTAAGGTTGTTTGCATGTCTTGGCTATTGTGAATGATGACGCAATGAACAAAGGGTACAGATATCCCTTTGAGATAGTGATTTCTTTTTCTTTGTATATACACCCAGAAGTGGGATTGCTGG